>NW_024395824.1:18401232-18532414 GCF_016617805.1 Bactrocera tryoni | reverse complement strand
TTTGTATAAATGAGCATCTTCCCCCGGACATACACCACACTATCACACCACATCAACTCAACTTCACAACACTGACACGCACCTTCAAAAAAAGGAACCACAAGATCAGCACCTCATTTCGCTTTCGATCTTAGCAGCGACCACGCGTGTGCGAACAGTTGAACCGAGCAACATCAGCGTTCCTTTTTCCCGTGTTTTCGTCAGCGAGCGGCATCAGCGGTTTTTTCCCCGAATTTTCGTCATCGAGCAGCATCAGCGTTTTTTCCGAGTTTCGCTAGTTTCATCCAGTTTCAGAGTTATAAAAATTTAATTACTATAGTTTTCTTTTTACATTTATAAAGTGAAATACATTGTATACAAACAAGAAAACCGCATTACATATATACACGCGCATACTCAATTCCAATTCCATTTTTTTTCCTTTCTAAAACAAAATCTTGTGGTGGTAAAGAATTTGAGTTAGTGAAAAATACATACGACCTGAGAGTTGGTAATAGGAAAAATTTTATTTTCCCTACTTTTGGTCCAAAAATGTCGACAAAGGTGTGGTGGGTAATTTCGATTGTCCCGGCAACTGATTTTACTGTAAAGGGTTTTTCGTTCAGAATTGGATTCCTAATCCTAGTGGATTGAATGTAATTCTTATTGGATCCGGTATCAATAAAAAAATTTATTGTGTCTCCGCGCCTTGTTCTAAATTCGTAATAAAGCAGCGAAGAGGGCGCTAATCTAAAAAATTAATAGTATCAGGCTCATTGTTACCTGCATTATAATAATTGCTTTGGTGGGAATTGTTGTCGTATATCCCGTTCGGGTCTAATTTAACTGCGTGACTAGTGAGTCAGTTGTGCGGAAAGCAGACGTTCCTGCGGTCGATTGTCCTGGAATGTATTAGGCCTATTCTGGTAATTAATCTGTCTTGTTCGTATTGATTGGTCTCCATTGGGATCGGTGGTTTAGGTGGTAGGTTCGGTCTGTTGTTAAAGGAGGTTTTTTCTCTAGTAATACGGGGGTTGTTCGGGTCAGGAATAAAGGGATGTTAGACTTAATCCACTGCGAGAACGCCTCAAAATTAGCGTTTTTTATAACATTTTCCATTATGGCCAGATTGAACAAAATAACAATTTTTGGGCATTTATCAACCCAATACCCAACATTTAGTACGAATAAAAATGTCTAAATATCGGTTATTTTGTATATGGAGAAACTATTTAAATCATTTTAAAGAATATTATAGCAACTGACTTTTGTCCTTTCAATACCCAATAATAAGATTTAAGCTTGTTAGCTCTCAATCATTAAATGTTTTTAATCATTTTCCATTGAAAATAAAACTATGATGCTTCAAATTACAAAACTAGAAAATTTTTATAAAAACCTCGCGGCAACTCACCTATGATTTGGCGTCGATTCTGCTTAATATCAAATAAAGCGGGAAAGAATAAAAAACTCGTAGCGGACTGACGATACGTATATGCGCGCGGATCGTAATAGAAAGAGAGTCGGCGCCGTCTGTCAGTCTCTTTTGTCCATTGTGTCCGGGATCCTCGTGTGTGGTGTATATGATGCAGGTGTGTTGAGTGTGAGGTGTGGATGATGAATATGGTGTAGATTAGTGTTGGGAACTATAGAATAAAAACAATCAAGTTATTCGATAGTTCAGCAATTTTCATTCATTCGATAGTTTTCAAGAAATCACTCATTACTATTTTTTTGTTCATTCGAATTTTTTCGTTTATACCAATTTTTCGTTCAAAACGAATATTTTGTTCGATACTAATTTTTCGTTCATTACTATTTTTACATTCATTAGTATTTTTTCGCTATTGAATGATTTTTCGAATGAATGATTTTATGCAAGTAGATATCTAGCAACGGTTTTTTGTACGAATTCATTTATTCCATTTCAAGTAAATGGTATTATATTCAGCAAATGTATGAATAATGCTTAAATTGTGTGTATTTCAAAATTATGTTGAATGGTTATGTTGAATTATGTGTGATAATGGAAATTAAATTGAATGCATGTATAAGTGGTAGAAGTTAATAGATGCTTAAAATAGATTTCAGTGAAAAGTATTAATAATAATAAATATAGACTTATAAAGCGATAATGTAGGAGGCATCGCCAAATTAATAAGATGACTAAAGTAGATTCATATGGTCATCGGTATTTGGCAAGATTAAATGACAGTTTCTAGTCGGTTTGATAAAATCCAATGGCTTTGAATTAAGCAGGTTGGCAACTTGGTTATGTATTGCGATTCGAAATTGTAGATATGTATACATTCACTTAACCGTTTTAACTGTTGGTATTATTTGCAGCATCAATAGTAAAACCAGAGAACATAAAACATAGAGAAGGTGCAAATTGAATTCTGTATGATGTTCGATTGGACGGCTAACAGAGCTCATAAGATTGCGACACGGAATTTCACCATTCTCGCTGCTATTTAACAGAATTGAGCATGTGCAATAGCAGAAATATATGTAAAGCGACTGAATTCATACGAGAATGAATAAAGAGAACTGATTTGTAGAAAAATATATACAAAATATACAAAATCACACAAAGAATGTAAAAAAGCATTCTCTGAGTGACATATGCATGCTTATTTTGTATTATATGAACCATTGATTTCCGAAAAATGGTAAACATTTTATGTGATAAAATTAAATAAAAAATAAGTTTAAATAAATTATTATTTCAAAAATGATATTAATTTCGACTATTATATTATATCAATTTCGACTATTGTGAATGAAGATTATTTCGTTATCATTTCCATATTTGTACCAATAGAATTTCTATGACACATGCATCTGTACATATGTACATATATTATTTCTTTGGCACATTTGTCTGTATGTTTACGAAAGCAAATGCGAACCATATACATACATATGTACATACATTCATATTAACAAGTGTCGCACGCTTCTTTCACATCTCCGTTGTCACGGTCAACCAATGGCCGAAACTGGCGTTCGTCAAAGAGTCAAGTGCTGAACACATTGAGCGCGAATACACACGTTCTTATGGACACAGTTATATAGTTGTGAAGCTGCCTCAATAAATGTGTCCCTAAGAACGTGTGTATTCTAATATTTGACAAATGTCGCTTGCAGTCTGTCGCGCTCATTGTGTTCAGCACTTGTGAGCGAGGTCGCTTGTAGAATTTGCGCCTGCGTTTGTGAATTAAATTGTTCTTGCTGTAAAATTTACTACATTTGGAAGCTTCGCCAATTCATGGCTGCCATATTGACTTGCCATGCTTATGATATTTAGGCAATTGTTGTTTTTGTAGAACAATGTTTTAATTTTTTGTTGGTGACATATTCACATGTGTACGCATATGTATGTATGTTTGTATGCTTGTGCATTATTTGTTCAAAGTATATACAAATAAATGTACATAAGTATAAGTATAAATGAATGCATGCATATAAGCATGCAGATCAATCTGCGCACATGCGTATACATGCAATCATATGGGCAGATAATAAGATTAATATGATAGACGATATATTTATGTATATATGCATTGTTGTGATAAATTCAATTTCTATTACTAAGAAACATAATACAAAAATATTTATTAGTATAGTATATTATGTAAAAATCAAATTAAATTGTTAAATATACAAGTCTAAATTGACTGTACTTTAAATAGTACTATACATGCATTCATACAAAATTATACTCATATCATAATTATTACATGCCAATATATTGCATGCTGTTGTTGGGAGTATCATAAGGAGCATGCATACATATGTATGTATTTATGTCTCTTCATATTCTTGAGTATGTAAGAGAGCTGTATTTGTACACATTTTTCGCTGTTAAAAATGTAATATCAAAGAACTTATTTTTCTGCAATATTCCCTGATTGCGCATACATGCTATGGCATCATAAGCCGTACGTATGTAAATATTTCTCTTCATATTCTCTGTTTGAGTATGTGGAGAACTGTGAAAAATGTTAACATTTCACAGCGTGAATTCTGTATTTGTGTGGTGAGATTCCGTGTCACAATTTTATCAAATGTTCGCTGTCGAACCTGCACCTTCTCTATGTTCTATGTTCTCTGGTAAAACATTTGAATTCGGTTGCAACTTATATAAATATTGGTATTAGATTTTTAATTGCAGTGTTTTCTGTGGTAATATAAAATGTATTTATGTATTTTGTAAAGAAAATGCTGAAAATGTTTTTATACATAATTAGATAATACAAAAATGCGCCCTGGATTAAAGAGATCAGCCGTGTGGGAGTTTTTTACTAATAATGGTAACAACGTCAACCGCAATATTTGTAAAAAAAAAATTAAAGTTTGCTGGTAACACATCAAATATGAATGATCACCTACGACGAAGGCATCCATCATCACATAGTGTGGAGGAGACTTCTTCGGCGATAGTCGAACGAGCACCTGCTGTAAGTGACTTAGATATGCCAAGCTGTTCTTCAACGCAAAGAGCTGTGAACTTAACAGTGGAAACTATTGAAAGTGAGATAAGTAGTGCTTCTTTGGTACCTCCTGTGAACGTAGAAACTACAAGTTCTTCAATAATACCCAGTAGAAATGTTTCAGGTGGTGGACCATTAAAAAGAAGGGCAATGCAAGCAAAATTATTTGTTACAAGCACGCGATCTGAGCTTTCGGAAACTGAAAAGAGAAGTGTAGATGAGTCTCTTATTAAAATGGTTACAAGAGATATGCAACCACTCTCTATTGTTGAAAATGAAGGATTTCGAGAATATACAAAAAAGCTTCAGCCTTTGTATTCAATCCCAAACAGAAAACTTCTTTCCAACACAAAGTTGCCTTCAAAATATAACGAGACACGGAAAAAGCTTCATTCCATTTTGCAAAATATTTCACACCTTTCTATAACAGATATGTGGACTACTGACAGCCAGAAGTCTTTTTTGTCTGTAACTAGTCATTTCATTTGGGAAAGCAAAATGAACTCAGCAGTCCTGGCAACTAAAGAAGTGTTCGGCTCACATACTGCTCAAAATGTAGCCACAGAATTAAAAAGCATTTTTGACGAGTGGTCAATTTTTAACAAAATAGTGACGATAGTGAGTGATAACGGTGCAAATATTAAAAAAGCGATAAGGGATATACTGCAAAAATGACACCACCCATGTGTCGCTCACACCCTAAATTTATGCGTTGTGGATGCTATTTTTATGCTCCTCAGATTTTAGAGCTTATAACGAAATGCAGAGCTATAGTAACATATTTCCATCATAGCTCTCAAGCAGCAGAAAAACTTAAATTTATGCAAAAGCAAATGGGAGTAGCTGAATTTAAGATGAAGCAAGACGTTGCTACTAGACGGAACTCTGGCCTTATAATGATGGAACGTATATGCTTGATAAAAGAACCGCTCTCTGCTGTACTAACTTCCTTTACACTAAGTGCACCGAACTTTCTGAATGCATCAGAATGGGAAAGGTTAGCGTGATTCCATCACTGTATTGAAGCCGAATGGCATGGGAGAAGAGGTATCAGCATTCATACAGCGGAACCAAAGGACTGCTACAGCCCCAGTAATAGAATTACCCGCGGATAAAAGTAAATTATCTCTTTGGACTCTACTGACCAAAAAGTAGCGGAAGCAAAACTATTTGTCACAACGCCCCTAGTAAGTTAATGCAAATATTTTTTTGGAACAATATCTTAGACAAGATTTCCTGTTGAGAGACATCAAAACCCTTTAAACTATTGGGACAGCAAAAGGCAGTTTTTCCAGAACTCTACGAGCTTTCCAAAAATATTTATGTATACCTGCTACTTCAGTTCTCTTCCTAGGGTTTTTTCTTAATGCTGGGCAAATAATAAATGATAGAAGAAGTAGACTTAAAGGTGAAAAGCTAGATCAAATAATATTTTTAAATAGCAATTTTAATATATAATTAAATATTTTTTTGCGTTCTTCTGATATTTATATTTATATTTATTTTATATGATATTGAATATCTTTTCTGTGCTTTACCATTTTTATGTTTTATTAAAGTATTGAATTAAATTAAACCTTTGTATTGGTTTAATTAAAAATGAATAAAATTCCAGTACTTTTTTGTTGTTTGAAGAGCACGCCTTTGCTTAGTTATTGAATTTGATTAAATAAATGAATGAATGAACGAAAAAATTCATTCGATAGTCAAAATCATTCAGTCATTAACAATCGATAGTTGAAATCACTCGATAGTTGAAATCACTCGATAGTTCCCAACACTAGTGTGCTTGCTTATGATGTGTGGATGATATGCGGTGTAGTCGTGTTGAGTATGGTGTGTACAGTACCTGTCCAATAAATTACGAACGAACAAAAAAAATTATCCGGAGTTCTAACTTTAACAATTAATAAAAACATAAATAAAAAAATATAAAATTATTGTTTTCGTTCGTAATTTATTGCATGTGTGGGGTGTAGGAGTATTATATTAAGAGGGGGGTCAAGTGCTCCTTTAGCCAAAAACATTTCATCAAATACCTTTAAATTTCACAAATTTATTTAATTTTCATTGTTTTACATTAATGCAACGATGCAACAAATCCCTCCGTTTACATATTTTTTTGGTAAGATTTCAATCTGGCCATCGCTCATTTCCAATTGCTAAACGTCAAAACCTCCTGAACTCGATCAACTGTCAAAGTTTAGGTGGTTTTGACGTTTAGCAATTGTTCTCTCACTTCCAGTGTCCAGAGTTAAACATCTCTTTATCTCTGGTTCGGGTAATTGTTGAACCTCGGCATGAATCCTTGGTTATTTTGCGCATAGTTGGGAGAGTGTTGAGGATATCCGAATGCATTATGGTCGAAATTTCTTCTGGGGGAGTGGGAATATGTTAATTCGGCGTAAAAAGCTCTATTGTTACTAAAATTATTAAAATTGTTATATCGGGCAGGTCGTGGGGGTGGTTGAATATTGGCTTTGTGTGCATTATTCGCATGATTTATTCTATACGTCATGTTGTCAAGTTTTTGACATAAATTTAGTACTTGGGGCAAGGTTGTTGATTTTCTCATGCTGAGAAGACGAGGTAAATCGCCATTTAGTCCTCTAATAAATATGTCAAGGGCTTTGTCCCTATATGAATTGGTCATAGTTCGTATGGACTCGTCGCTTAACTCAAGACATGAAATTTTGTCTAATATAAGTGAAAGGTGTTTGTAAACTTTTTGGTAGAAGGTCGGAATGTCATCGTGGCGTTGGACCAGAGTGGTCATCTGGTATTCGAGGGTACCTATGTTCCTTTTATCCGAATATTGCATCATAAGGCATTTTCGAATTTGACTCCAATCAAGTGGAGTATTGTACGACTCCAAAGCGGTGTCGACATCGCCAATTATTTTATGCCTGATCGTATGAGGTATCGCGAAGTACTTAGGGGTATTTTTGACTCCCTCATAAGCTTTAAAAATTCTGTCTACGCTCTTCCTCCAGGAGTTAAATTCTCCTGGTCGTCCTGAAAATTCTCTAAGACATTTAACCATGTCAGGAGTTTTATCTAATTCGTTTATGTTGTTCGCGTTCAGTGTCATACTGTGGTCGTGTTCGGTAAAGTCAGTTATAGTCTGCGTACTCATTCATTCGCGTACTTCTCGAACTATTGTTGTTATTAGAGTGGGGTTAGGGGTGGGAGGGTTTAAAGGATGGGTGGAAGGATTTGAAAAATGGGTGGTATGTCCATAATCTAACCTCATTTGGTTTATTTGTTCAATTAATTCTTCCCGCTCCGCTGGGGTGCGCCACGAGCTGCGGGTTGGAATCGGGGTATACGGCCGCTATGGATGGGTGGCCGATTCAATTCGCGTGCTGCGCTGCGATGTAGCAGCGCGTGATGCGGCCTGTGGCATATTTGGGACAGCCCGCGTGACTCACACGCTGCAGTCACATGTGTATGTGACAGGCAGTTATGGCAATGCCCGTGGGCCTTGGCAACTTGCTGCCGTTGCACGGGTCGCATACCCCGAAATATGCCACAATGGTGCAGGCGATGTGGGCGCCGACAGATGGGGCACCTTAGGGTCTCCGAAGTCCTTGATGGGATCGGTGGTGGTCGGGTGCCACCACGAGGCGCAGTTACCGGTACAGGCGCCGGCGTGGTTGCCGGTGCGGTTGCTGGCGTGGTTACCGGAGCAGCAGCCGATGCTGTTGCAACTACCGTTCGGGGCGCTGGTGTAGGCCCGTTGCGTGGCACATTGGTTACCGCCCGAGCGGTTGGCGTAATTGCAACTGGCGTATCTACATCTATGGTAATCTGTGGTAAATGAGATGGTTATTTATATATATCTGTCATTGTAAGTTGATATGGGCAATCATGCACGATATGTGGCATGAATGGGCCGTCGTATTGATCGACCATTTTTAGTTTTCTTTACGGTTTATTATTTTTACGTTCGGTTTATTTATTTTTTATTAACGGATTTGTTTCAAGCGTATTTTCGTTTTTCATGCTATTTAATTTAGTGATTTTATTATATCGCGATATTATCCAGTTCCGTTTTTCGGATTTCGGTTTCGCGGCCGATCTGTGGTTGGTTGTTAAGCACAGCTTCACGAGCGGTCTGGTTAGTGTTCCGTTTTGCGTACGGTCATGTGACCGTCGGAGCCATAATGTAGCTTTTCTATGCGGCCTAGCCGCCACTCGGTAGGGGGTAGACAATCATCATGAATGAGGACACAGTCTCCAAGCTTAGGTGCTTGTTCAGGAGTCTTCCAGCGGTATCTTTTGTGGAGATCCTTTGTGTATTCGTCAATCCATTGGCGGCTGAAATCATGATGGAGAAATTTAATTCGTTCCCATCGATTTAATAGAGATAGCGACTCCACGCTTGGCTCAGGAATGGCCAGGATGGGTGCTCCTTTTAGAAAATGCCCTGGAGTTAAGGCGGTGAAATCTGAGGGGTCTTGCGATAGTACTGTGAGTGGCCGTGAATTGAGAACGGTTTCAATTCGATTCAATAACGTCGTGAACTCTTCGTAATTGAATTTGTAATTTCCAGCTACCCGTTTGAAATGGGATTTGAAGCTTTTCACAGCTGATTGCCATAAACCGCTCATATGAGGAGCGCTTGGGGGTAGGAATTGCCAATTGATGCCTTTGAGGGGGCGTACTTTTGCACAATGTCGGGTGATACTTATTCTTAAAAAATCCACAAATTGCTTTTCTGTGGCTCGTTGAGCTCCAATAAAGGTTTTGCGGATGCATTATCGCTCATGATTTTCGAAGGGTGGCCACGTTCTGCATAGTGCAAATCTTGCTCGTGAAGATGCACTTCTTAATTTGCGGCTTAAGACGGGGGATGTAATACCTTGCGTACCATATGCTGCATATGAGGCGATGTTCGGCGTGTCGCATTATGATGTAAGATGTAAGGAGGAATAATATGGCAAATGGGGACCTCTCTAGAATTATAATGGGGTGGCGTTCATTGTATGTTAGGCTCGAATTAGCGAGCCGACCATTGGCACGAAGCAGACCTTTCGTGTCCAGAAATGGGTTGAGGACTAAGAGTGAGCTCTTTTTATCAATCGGCTTCGATTCTCTTAGTAGCGCTATATCGCGGCTGAAGTAGCGCGCTTGTGTATATGCTATTAGTGCGACCTTTGCCTTTTGTAACTCTAGGTGCGCCACTGTGTTGCATGGGAAATTATGTGATCCCTTCACTTTGCTTTTGAGTTGTTCTATAAATTTGAACATATAAGCTACTACTCTGAGAGCTTTTGGAACGATGAAAATCGTTCAAGGATGTCGGCATCATCTAATAATGTGTGAAAGGTGGCGATTTTTCGACCTTCTGGTGCGATAATGTTGCGCATGGGGGATTGTGGCCAAGAATCAGGAGATTCTATCAACCATCGGGGGCCATTCCACCAGAGGGTGGTGGTAGCAAGGTTCAGGGGTTTGCACCCTCTTGTCCCAAGATCGGCAGGATTGTCAGCACTGGCTACGTGCCGCCAAGTGGCTGATCCTAATAGATCAAGTATTTGGGACGCTCGATTAGAAATATATGTTTTCCACGCGTGTGGTGGCTTTTCTAACCAGGATAGAACTATTTCGGAATCGGACCATGATATATAGTTTGCATTTTGTCATATTTAAATGCATTTGCACCATGGCTACTAATTTTGACAGCAGTAGTGCGCCACATAACTCAAGTCGTGGGAGACTTATAGTTTTCAAAGGTGCCACCTTTTGATTTTGCTACTAATAAGTGGCTTGTGGTCGTGGTGTCGCTTTTTGCGAGCGCACATAGATAGTAGCGCAGTATGCCTTTTCAGAGGCGTCACAGAAGCGATGTGTAATTCGACTTTGTGATCGGGGGAGTAATTCACCCATCGCGGAATTTGAATCTGAGAAATATCATTCAGATTGTTTGCAAACTGGGACCATTTTTCTAAGCGAAGAGGTTTCACTTGTTCGTCCCAGTCGGTTCCATCTAGCCATAGTTCTTGTATAAGATTTTAGCTTGATCATAATTGGCGAAAGCCATCCTACGGGGTCGAAAAGTTTTGCCACCGAGGATAAAATCTCGTCTTTTCGAAATGGCTGATAATGCGGATATGGACTCTGCTCATGTATGAGAACTGGTCCGATATCGCATTCCATTGGATGCCTTATGTTTTTGTTGTACTTTCTTTTCGAATATAAGGAAATTAGTGTGCAACAAATTTTCGTTTGGAATATTTTTGAGTATATTCGGGTGATTTGCCGTAATTTTTTTTTTAATGGAAACCCTGCGGAATTGAGGGCATTTATTACATGTGATAAGGCCTCGTATGCTTGTGGAAGATTGTGACTTCCAAACAGAATATCGTCTACATAATACGTTTATGTTTTCAAAATCCTAATTGCCAGAGGAAATTCTGGATTCAGTGGAGGGTTCGAATGATGGCCACTTCGGTAGTAAATGTCACAAGGACCTACTCGTCTCTGTCCTTGTCCCGTCCATCGGATTTCTTGGACGGCGGTGATGTCAGCCTTTATTTTTGACGAGGGACACCAACCAGCTGGGCAGCGGCACCTTCCCACTAGGGGCCCGACAATCCAGGTGCATGCCCTCACCCGTAGTCCTTATTTCTGTTTTCCATGGTCGTCACTGTGTGGGCATAAGGGGGGTCTCTCATCCGAGGCTGTTTGCTAATTTTCATTGGTAGAATTTTTTACGTGGCGGGTCCCAAACCCAGCGCACAACCCTGCGGAGGGGATGTTTCGCCTTCTCACTTTAGCTCGCCTTCAAACGGATGTTCTTAGGCTACCCAGAGGATACTTGGTCAAAGACCGGAAGTAGTGAGCTGCTTGAGTCATATGTTAAAGAATCGTTTCTGGCCACTCCCAAGTGAATGGCGATCAGAGAACTTTCCTCACTTGCGTGAACTTCTACATATGACTCCATCAATCATGAATATACGCCAATTTAAAATCAGAAGCTGTAAATCTGGTTGGAGAGTGGGTCCCGTAAATAGGATATCGTTTAAAGAATTCCCTGAACTAGTGGTTTTCGAGGCATTAAAAACAACTCTTACTTTTTTTTTTTCTCTAGCTTCACTACTGCGTGATGTGGCAGATAAAAGGAGTAGTATTTGCCGTTGACGATTTTCTCCCCTGGAGTTACGTCCTCCATGTGATCTTATTGGATGTATTCTTCTAACACACCATCATACTCTGATTTGAGTTCACCTTTTTTAAGTAGGTTTCTTTCCATACATACTTAGCAACTGCTGTATTGCAGAGGTGCGAGAGTGACCTAAGGCGAGTGTGTTAGGAAATTGTTGCTTAAGTGGTAGTCGTACGACGTACCGACCGTTTTCTGATCTAGTAGTGGTGGCCTTGTAAAAATCCTCACAATACTGATCTTCAGGGGTTTTTACTGATATGGGGGGGAGTTCTTCTAATTCCCAAAATTTTCTCAATTGTGAATTGAGGTACTCATTTGAGACTTCCTCAACTTGAGTTGTCAATGTTGTGACTAGTTCCGCAACTAGTCCGCTTAGGACCCATCCGAAAATGGTATTTTGCGCCAGAAGTGTTTTGGTAATTTTCTCAATACCTTCGAGAATAATTTGTGGTATGAGATCGCTGCCTAATAGGAGATCCATTTGAGCGGGGGTGTTGCAGTTTGGGTCTGCTAGCTTTAGGTGTGAAACCTTTTGCCAATGCTTGCTATTTATATGATAGCTTGGTAGCATGTTAGTTAATTGCGGTAAGACAATAGCTTCTGCTTGTATGCGCTTATCCGCTTTGGGGGAAAAAATGGTAATGGGGCAGATTTTATTTGAGTTTTGAACAACTCTTCCGCCCATTCCCGTGATTTAAAAATTGGCCAGTTTTGTTGGCAACTGAAGCCTGTTTTGTGCCCTAGACGCTATAAATGATCGTTGTGATCCTTGGTCTATTAAGGCTCTGAGTTTGAACAGTTCTCCTCGGTGTTCGATGGAGACAACTGCTGTGGGTAATAGTACCCTACTGAGATTTTCGCTATGTAGCGTTTGGGTTTTTAACGCCTTTGAGCAGCATGGTGCTTCTTGGCAGTTTTCAAAATTTGTTGTGGCAACTAATCCTATTGCTCGTTTAACGTTTGCATTGTTTATGGGTGAGCTGGAAAAATTGGTTATATGTAACATAGAATGATGTCTTTTATGGCAGTAGACGCAATTAAATTTGCTTTCGCAATCTTTAAACGTATGCGCATGTGACACACAGTTAGTACATAATTTTTTCGTTCTTACGAAATTGTTTCGATCGCTAACATTCATTTTTTTGAATTTTTCGCACGATTTTAGCTTGTGGCCTCCTCTACAAAGTTCGCATGACGATTGTTTATATTGTTCGGATGTGAACGATTGATTTTTAAAAAATCTTCTATTTAAATTAGTGTGACTACTTGCTTGGGGTCTATTGAAGCTTCTATTGAGGTCGTTTTGAACGTTTTTCGTTCTGACTAGTTTTTTATGTACCCTTTCTGCAATTTCATTCTGGGTAGTAAGAAATTCTTTCATTTGCTGCCACGTTGGGCACTTTCTTCGCAATGAGAGCGATTGCTCCCACAAAAGTAACGATTTTTCTGGTAATGCAGCTGTGCATATATTTACCAGAATGGGGTCCCAATTATCTGTGGGAATATTCTGTGTCGATAAAACCGACAAACAAATTGAAACCGTGGATTGAAGCTTTATGAATTCTTCACTGGTTTCTTTCTGAATTTTTGGTAAATTCATTAGTATCGTCACTTGCTTGTCGACCAATATTCTCTCGTTTTCGTAACGTGCTTTTAGAGCTTCCCAAGCAAAATTAAAATTTTCGTCATTGAGAGCGAACTGTTTAACTATTACGCCTGCCTCACCTTTGGTTTTGTATCTGAGGTGATACAATTTCTGCGCTTGTGATAATTTAGGATGGTGTATGTACACAGCTGTAAACATGTCCCGGAAGGACGGCCACTGTTCATAACCACCATGAAATATATCTGTGTCGCATACTGGCACTTTAAGGTGAATGCCTGAACTTGCCTCTTGGGCTTGTCTTTGTGATAGCTCTACCCTCGGTTGTGGAGTAGCTGCAATTGCTCTTAAAAGCTTTAGTTGATCACAAATCATTGCTTTTGTGTCTTCGAACTGGTCTAGGCAGTGTTCATACTTGGTGTATGCCGAGGATTTAAAATTTTCCGGTAGATCTGAGTCGTCAGATTCTACGATTGCGTCATATGCCGCTTGGAGACGTGTCCAGAAGTTGTCTAAATTGTCTCTTGATTTCTAATACCGATTCAGAATTGTCTTGAATCGATGAAGATGAAAATCGAGTGCAGTATCGTATCAAACTGTCACTCTCAGCAATGAATTTTGTATAAGAAATATCTTTACCCCTCTTTAGTTTTGTAGCACCTTGCTTTGAGCGTGTAGCTTCAGCCTGTGTACACGGACTTTTTCGTCTGAAATCATCTTTGGAACTTTTAGCAACTGAGTTGTTTTCGATTCCTTTGAGTCTGAGCTCATTTAAAAAATGTATAGAATGAATCAAAACGTCTTAGTGAAAACTAGACTTGTAGATAAAATGTCGAATAGAAGACTCTTTGTATGTAAGAGTTTCATAAAAAATCAATAAAACCAATGGCTTTTAACAAACCGAGATTTCAAAATATTTTCGTATGTATGTATGCATATAATTGGACGAGAACTCTTTTAAGCAAATAAGAGTTATCAACGAAATTGATATAAAGATAAACGTATTTGATAGTAATCGCGAACTCTTTTAGGTTAATAAGAGTTTTAAAATGAAATAAATAAGTAATCACTTAAATTTGATTTAATGATTATTATTATTATTTTTTTTTCTTTTTAAATGACCGGAAATTATTTTAAGTATTTTCTTTTTCTGTGTATATTTCTTTTATATATACTTTATGTCCAAATGTCCTATAGGGTATACCTATAGGTGGATATTTTATTTATTATGTGCTAATGAGCGCTCGTATTAGAGATCACTGCACTTTGTACATATGCATTAGGGTGTCCGTTATTTGCCAAATTAATTATTTTTGACGAGACGCCCCCTAAACTTTTAGTTTTCCATCGAAAAAAAAAATATCAGACCATAAAAAGCCCTTAATTTTCATAATAAACCTTGCCCCAAACACGATACATTTCCCATTGAAATTACATGGGATTTTGCAACTTTTTACGATTACTTTTTTTTTCTGGAACTTTCTCGTTTGTAGGAATAAAAAAGTCATATTCTTGTACGGAATTGAATGCTCTACAAAATAAGTCTGGACAATTTTTCGATATACGCACTCCTTTAAAAGTTATTCAAGGTTAAAGTTAACTTCTGATTAATTTCTGGAATTTTCGAACTTTTACGGCAAATTGAATTTTTTTTGTAAAATTCAATTGTTTATTCTAAAAAATGTAATTTTTTGTTGGTCATAAATCCGGCTCTACTCTGATTCTTATCTAGAAAAGAGTGAAAAACAAATGATTTTCGAAATTTCATAAAACTCGGTTAAGGGGTTACATGGCTTTACAGGTTTCAAGAAATCGAATCCCTTTTTTTGTCTTGTCTTATTAAGTTCTACAAGATAAGATAAAAAATAAGAAAAATTTGCAAATCAAATCAAATTTAAACCATTTGAGTACATCAGATTTCCTTTATTAAACATTCCTTAGTTACATTTGAATATTTTTTTTGATGTGCCAAGCTAAAACGCATCACCTGATAATTGTGCCTCTAGTTGTTTTTGTATTCTGCACAATGTTCTGACCCAAACAAGAAATGCCGAAACGAAAATGAGTCACCTGATCATGGTGATGCCAGATAGGGCAGCGTGTACCTGGATAATGCTGATGCCAAATTGCACAGTATAACTCATATAAATTAAATGAACTTATTATTAATCGCTAACAACATGTGATTAATTACTCTTCATGTTTCAGAGTTTTTCTGCCGTAACATCAGAGAAATTATATTTTTTAGAATAAACAATTGAATTTTACAAAAAAAATTCAATTTGCCGTAAAAGTTCGAAAATTCCAGAAATTAATCAGAAGTTAACTTTAACCTTGAATAACTTTTAAAGGAGTGAGTATATCGAAAAATTGTCCAGACTTATTTTTGTAGAGCATTCAATTCTGTACAAGAATATGATCTTTTTTATTCCTACAAACGAGAAAGTTCCAGAGAAAAAAATATTCGTAAAAAAAGTTGCAAAATCCCCATGTAATTTCAATGGGAAATGTATCGTGTTTGGGGCAAGGTTTATTATGAAAATTAAGGGCTTTTTATGGTCTGATATTTTTTTTTTAGATGGAAAACCAAAAGCGTAAGGGGCGTCTCGTCAAAAATAATCAATTTGGTAAATAACGGACACCCTAATATGCATGTATGTACATACATATGTATTACGCTTTTGTTTTTTACACAATCCTGCTTGTTTTTGTTGATCAAAAATCAATGGGTATTGCGGGAAATATGCCAATGTGGACTTTGAATATATGTATTTTATACGCAATCCTGCTTGGTTTTGTTAGACGAAAACCAAGGGGTATCGCGGAATATATGCCAATGTGGACTTTGAAGCAGTGAGCGTATCTACATATGCGACAATACTTATGTACAAATTTTGAATTATATAAAAAATCCTTTTTGTTATATTTATTCTTGTATAATTTATACCCAATGTCGATTGGGTATTTGTTCCAGTATATATTGACTATATTTATATGCGCCCGTATGTGCATATATGTATATATACGCGTATATACATATATATATGCATATATGTTTGTACGAAAAACACCGAAAAGAGAATTAACCGACCGCAGGTAATTTTCTCAAGCTCACTCGTGTTTCTATATATGTATATATTTTTATATTGCGCCGCATACACTTATACATGTATATGTATATCAGTGGTCGGCATTTCATAGCAAAATTTTGCAAACTAACTTCACACGTACGCTTACGCTCTATCGTTCAGTCGTTGTCGAGCCAGCAACGAATTAACATCACGCAAGACTATAGCGCAAAACCAAATATGCCCTGCGAGAAATATTTTATGATTCTAAATACCTTTGGTGCCATGCAATGCCTTTTATGTTCCAAGTCTTTTAAAGACATTTTGTTAATTTTCATTATACTAATAATTATTTATAAAATTTGCTTAATTTTTTATACCCTGAACAGGGTATATTAAGTTTGTCACGAAGTTTGTAACACCCAAAAGGAATCGTCGGAGACCCTATAAAGTATATATATAAATGATCAGTATGTCGAGCTGAGTCGATTTAGCCATGTCCGTCTGTCTGTCTGTCCGTCTGTCTGTATATATACGAACTAGTCTCTCAGTTTTTAAGATATCGTTTTGAAATTTTGCAAACGTCATTTTCTCTTCAAGAAGCTGCTCATTTGTCGGAACGGCCGATATCGGGTCACTATAACATATAGCTGCCATACAAACTAAACGATCGGAATCAAGTTCTTGTAGGGAAAACTATCACATTTGTCAAGATATATTCACGAAATTTGGTACAGATTATTTTCTAAGGCAAAAATGTAATCTCCGAAGAAATTGATCAGATCGGTTAACTATAGCGTATAGCTACCATACAAACTGAACGATCGGAATCAAGCTCTTGTATGGACAACTTTCACATTTGACACGATATATTCACGAAACTTGATATATGTTATTTTGAAAGGCAACAATGTAATCTCCGAGGAAATTGTTCAGATCGGTTAACTATAGCATATAGCTGCCATACAAACTGAACGATCGGAAACAAGTTCTTGTATGGAAAACTTTCACATTTGACAAGACATATTCACGAAATTTGGTATATGCTATTTTCAAGGCAACAATGTAATCTGCAGAAGAAATTGTTCAGATCCGTTAATTGATAGTATTATAGCTGCCATACAAACTGAATGATCGGAATCAAGTTCTTGTATGGACAACTTTCACATTTGACAAGATATATTCACGAAACTTGATATATGTTATTTTCTATGGGTACCAATGTAATCTCCGAGGAAATTGTTCAGATCGGTTAGCTATAGCATATAGCTGCTATACAACCGAACGATCGGAATCAAGCTCTTGTATGGACAACTTTCACATTTGACAAGATATATATTCAAGAAACTTGATATATGTTATTTACTATAGGCAACAATGTAATCCCTTAAAAAACTTGTTTAGAACGGATTAATATAGCATATAGCTTCCATACAAACTGAAATCATTACATAGTTATTTCAATAGAAAGGCACCTGTGATGGGTATTTAGCTTCGGTGCAACCGAAGTTAACGTTTTTTCTTGTTTTAATTCCAATTTCTCACTGGGCTACTTTTTTTTCGTGCTTACCAACACAGTGACAGATCCTCTCATGCCGACCACTGATGTATATACATATGTTCGCAGTGGTAAGAAGCCGCGAAAGGAGAATTTAATATTTTTTTATTTGTAGATATATGTATGTATGTATATATGTTTATGTATTTGAAATATATTGATTTGAGAGAAAGAGCAAGTTATGCTCTTCGTATGTTATAATGGTATAAGTGACATATACATATGTATGTATGTATGAAATAGAATTTTATTTGCGCATATCTTTTTTTTTCTTATGATTGCCGTAGCTTATTTTAAGCAATCCTGATTAAACATACTTGATTAAGTATAAGGGGTATTGCTGGAAAATTCTGCAAGTAAATACTTGAATACTTTATTGTTTTTTGGGAATAGTTTCTGTGTTATAACACAACGGTAAGCATTTACCGGCAATCAATAATCCGCTATATGCAGTACCAAACTGCTTTGTTTGCGGTTTCTCGGTTTCTACCGGAAAATAAACCGATTACCGAAAACAGCTTGGTAACGGTTCTCACTACTTTTTTGACCGGAATTTTTGTCAAGCCGTAAATTTAATTTTGTGAAATTAAATCATACATACATAGGTACATGCGTATAATATAAAAATTGAAAGGAACGATACACTCACTTTGCTTTCCTCCAGGGGCTTTTGGGGATAGTATCCCACTAGCAAAAGGTAATAGGTAGTGTATGAGTTGGTAAGAGCCAAAGTGAGGGTCTTACTGCTGAATTCATTGCTGAATTTTAACACAGCGATGTCCTAGGAATTTCAGAACAGATCAACTCACATACTCAGGGATACAAATAGATCAGCTGTACGCATTACCAAGCTATATATCTGAAGACATGAATTAGTCAGTTGTAAGCACTACCGGCTCACATACCTAAATATATGAATCGATCAGTTGTGCGCATTTCCTACTAAAACGAATCCAAAATAAATATCTTATAGTTTTATATTTTTTAATTCAATTAGAAATAATAAAGAACTCCATTTCAGTACAAATTGCTATAATTAAGGTTTTATGTACATTTAAAAATAATGTCAATGTTACTTTAATTAATTGTTTTCATAATTTAATTTATTATATTTGTTTATCTTTTTGCTTTATCAAAGAGCCCGCTTTGTGATATCGGTTTTTACCCATCTTGAAAGCTCTTTTGAGCTCCCGCTCATAATCGCCTTTAGTGAAACCTTCCACTTGCATTGCAAACAAAGTGTATCAAAACAAAGACTTATTCATTACGGAAAAGTAAAATTTACCATATATGGCAATATTTAGGTACTCAAACTTCTTGAATGTCACCTTGTCTTGCAGTCCATCATAATTTAACTGCACCATGACGCTCTCGCTGAGAATTTTTTTCATTCCGTGTGTAACTCCAATTGATCCAATAATGTTTTTTATAATAGACACCTGATACACCGATTTAGTTGCTGATAATGAATTTATATACATTGAAATTTTGTGATAATTTTCACTTTTTCGTAATGAAAAACCTTCGTCAGTGCGTGGCAATGCCTTTGATGTGCTGTAAACTGTTCTGTTGTTTATGCGTTCTCCTTGCTGGCAACATCTAGTACAACCTTCTAATGCATTATGTCCCATAGTCTGACATAAAAATGCCTTTGCGGGTGAATCACATATGAACGCTCTGATTTTGATTTGAAATACCTTTCCACTTATGTTTTTACCATTTTTAAGTAAATTGCATATTTCAGACGCAAATTCCTGTAAATAACTATTCACGCTGGATGGTTTTTTCGTGCCTAAATAAACGCCAAATAACAATACATCAGCATTTAATTGTGGAAAAAGCTTTCCCATAATAGGCCATAACGTTTGCTGTGAGCTCTTACATATATAGTGGAAGACCGTCAATACCGATATCTGACACTACAATTTCCATTTGTTTTATAATGTCACTTATTCAGCTTATTTTCGACTCCTAAATGCAAATATGTTAGAGGCGAAACACTTCTTATAATTGAATTCTGCCTAATAATCAGAGACTCTGCGCAAGTTGGGACATTTAAATGCCATTTATTTAAAAGTCTCAATAAACCATCAAAAGCCACACGAGGTACGTTATTTTTCACTGCCCATTGTTTTAAGTCAACTACCAAACTACTTTATTTCACATTTTTATTATCATTGTCACATTCACTAAGTTTATAATTATTGTCATTTGAATTATTTATATTTAGAATTTCATTTATTTCGGCATTAATAAATCTTCTTTGATGACGTTTGCTGTACATATGTACTTAGATAACTTTTAATACTTCACACGCGACCGCTTTCAACCGATACTTAAAATTTACTAAAAACGACAATCATTAAAATTGAAAGACAACAATTAACGACTAACGGTTATCAATTATTTTCAGAAAAGAACAACAAGAAAAAAGTAGTACTGAAGCGCTCACATACCCAGAGGGCTGGGTCGATCAGTTGTGCGGATGACCAACTCATATGAATAAAATTCGCACATTTCTTAAAGATAACAACAACGATTTTAAAGCGAAATTTTTTTCGTTTCTTGCCCCGCAACCCATTACCAACTCGCTTATTTTTTTCAGTAGTGAATTATTTTGCTACTGGGATGAGTTTACGTATGTATGTATGTATGTGTATCTTGTGCGTGTGCCTGTGCTTGTGCGTTGCCTGAGCTGTGGCCTGTCTGTGCTTGTGCCTGTCCTTCTTTTTCGTGTTTCTCCTGTCCTTTTGTTGCTGGCGCTGTAGCTGTGCTCGTGTTTTTTTATGACTTTTTCTCCTTTTGTTCGTAGGTTATGTCACTGCACTATCACTTTATGTGTACATATGTATGTATATCGCAGGTGTAATTATTCTTTTACTCTGCTTTCTCTCTCTTCACTGCACTTTTTGTCACCCCACTTTTTTTAATTTTCGTTTTCGTTTTCTTTTTTTGAAGTTATACTTCTTATACGAGTTCGGAAAATGTTGCGATAGATTCAGGTTGCACAACCTTGCTCAATATGAATCTACGCAACCTTGCTCAAGCGCAACCTTGCTCAATATGAATCTACGCAACCTTGTCTGCGAAGATGTTCGAGCAGCAAGCGAAGCGGTGACAATCGGCGATCGTTTGTTCGTTTCTTTCGGCACAGCTCGGCTTTTCTACCAACAACACAATGTTGCCATGCTTATGCTGTTGTTGTTTTTGTAGAACAATGTTTAAATTTTTGGTTGGTGACATATTCAATTAAAAATAAATTCTGTTGGGATTCGAACCTACGTACCTATGTGCTCGTCGTAACTTTTCAAGAGCCTACCACCAACACCACCATTGACACTTGTATTGCGTTGTCCTAATTATGGTTTGGTGATGCATGAAAGATATATACAATGGATCGTCGATTGTTACCTCTTTCCTTGCTGCTGCTGCGCATATGTATGTTTGTATGCTTGTTCATTATTGAAGTTATACTGCTTTTTCTTTCCTTTGTCTTTCATTTCTGCGAATTCTCAACTATTTTATGTGCCCTTTTGTTGAAATACCCTGCGTTGGTCTTTGAAAAATTAAGACTATACTTCACTACAGAAATGATCCTGTGAAGTACGGTCTTCATTTACATTTTTTGGAAATCGACCCACGATGACGAAGTATTTTCGTTTTATCTGACAGCGTGAGGTTAAGAAGTTCATTTCTAATTTTGTCTTGTGGCATATTAGAAATGATGTTTATTCGAAAATCATTCGCTTACAACGGATAAAACGACTTCTGAGTGGTGATTTTAATGAATGAATTCCTTTTGGTTGGCGTTGGCCGTTGAAAAGTTAAGACTATGCTTCTCAGGATCATTCATTTCTTCAAAGAAATTAATGACATTTAGAAATATGCATATTTGCATTATTTCGTTGTCATTTCCATATTCGTAGCAATAGGAGTTCTATGGCATAAGTAAAGTAATGGCCGCAGATTGTCACCCCTTGCCGCTATAGCAGCTTCGCCTATGTGTACGCATATGTATGTTTGTATGCTTGTGCATTATTCGGCAATGTATGCAAATATATGTACATATAAGTATATATGACTGTATGAACAAGTCATTGCGCGCACATGTAATAAGTATATTGATAAGTGATGAAAAATTTCTGAACGCGCACATGCGTATACATTCACTCATATGAGCATGTGCAGATACACAAGATAGGATAGAAGATGTAAATTAATAACTCTGTTTGAGTTTTGTAAGCAACTACGGGCAACTGAACGTGGTCAACTGCCGTGGGCAACTCCTTGTAGTCAACTGCCTCGTTTTCTTTATTATGTTTTCTTATATACAGTATTTTGCTTAAACCTAGATACAAATATTTATCTTACATTCTAGGAAGTATATCCACAATCCACTTGAGAAATGACATATGCTACAAGTGGAAAGATTCATCTTACAATCTATAAATTATATTTTGGGACCACCTAAGGTGGACAAAATTAGCAAAGTACACATAATGTTTCAATACGGACCATATGGGTCGTAAGTGTCATGTTACATATTTATGACAGATAAGGAATATGTTCATGTAATGTGAACTGGTGGTATTAACTCCCCCAACTTTAAATTGAAGCGTCCCGATTCAAATGGATATATAGTAGTACGTGAGGCTATAGACTATTTTATCAATTTGAACAGTACAAGCAAAATTCTCTTTGGAAAGCCCAAAAGTCCCTGAAGCCACCAACTAACTCCAACATGCCTATACGAGACATGGGCGGAAATTGGGCTCGAAGTGACGAGGAAAAGGCTAATTGTTTTGCAAATTACCTAGAAAAGGTATTTCAACCAAATTGCCCAAAGAACAACTTCGAGTTGTCCAGCTTACCCAACACAGTTAACGAGTCACTCGAGTCTTTTAAGACTTCACCTACTGAAATTATTAGAATAATAAAAGAACTTAAATCAAAAAAGTCACCAGGACATGATAATATTACCCCAAAAATGCTAATTGAGTTACCAAATATTGCTGTGGATGTGCTCTCTTCGCTCTTCAGTGCAATTCTTAATCTCGGATACTATCCTATTTCATGGAAAAAGTCGCAGATTATCTTGATAGATAAACCTGGGAAAGACTTAACACAGCCGTCTTCATACAGACCAATCAGTCTTTTACCCTGTCTTTCTAAAATATTTGAAAAAGTGTTACTATCAAAGATGTCTCCTTTCCTCCACGAAAATAATATAATACCAACGCACCAATTCGGGTTTCGTGAAAAACATAGCACGATAGAGCAAGTAAATAGAATTACTAACGAAATAAGAAAAGCATTTGAGCACAGAGAGTACTGTTCAGCTTTATTTCTAGACGTGGCTCAGGCATTTGATATGGTGTGGCATGAAGGCTTTTTATATATATAATTAAAACCATTCTACCTTTAGAATTGTATAAAACATTGGAGTCTTATTTAAAAAATATAAATAAATTTCATATCTGACGAACGACAGATAAGGGCTGGTGTACCCCAGGGCAGTGTTTTAGGCCCAACTCTATACATCATATATACTGCAGATCTTCCTACAGCTAATAATATATTGACCTCAACTTTTGCTGATGACACAGCTTTAGTGAGCCGTAATAAATGCCACATAATAGCCGAGCACTTAAGGTCTGTCGAAGAATGGCTAGCCAACTGGGGTATAAATGTAAATGAACAAAAATGCAAGCATGTTACGTTTTCACTAAGACCTAAAATGTGTCCGGCAGTAAAAATGAACAATATTCTAGTACCCCAAGCGAACGACGTAACTTATCTTGGTATTCACCTAGATAGAAGACTTACGTGGAGAAAACACATATCTAGTAAAATAACTTGCATGAAGATAAGAGCTGCAAATTTAAATTGGCTTTTAAATAAAAACTCCAAACTTAGCCTAGACAACAAAGTGCTTTTATATAATGCGGCCATAAAGCCGATTTGGATGTATGGCATTCAACTGTGGGGTACGACCTGTGCAACTAATATTGATATAATACAAAGGTTCAAATCAAAAATGCTTAGAACAATCTCGTGTTCACCATGGTACATGCGTAATGAAAATATCCATAAAGACCTTGGTATTTCTATGGTAAAGAAAGAAGTAGAAGACAGCAGAATTAAATATATATCTAAACTCCGAGATCACCCAAACCCTTTGGCTAATGCTTTGGTACATTCCTGCGATCAATCACGCCTTAAAAGAAGAGATATGCCTGCGTACTAAGGAGCAACGTATCACCAAAACAGCTCAAACACTTGCTTGAGCTTGTCTAGTTTTTAAATAGATTTAAGATTTTAAAACTTATTGTTAGGCTTTTAAAACAAAAAGCAGATTCTATAAATAAAAGATATTGTTTACAAAAAAAAAAAGTACTATTTTGAAATCTTACCATTTATTTTACAATTTATTTAAATTTGACTCTTAAATATACTTTCGATACATTTTATATTATTTTTGACTTCTAATTATTTTTTGATGGAAGTATTTTCATATATGACATCTTTTATTATATTATTGCCAGAATACATTTCAGCAATTTGTTCTTTTACATTAAGGGTTTTCTCAAGTCCCATAAAGTTATAAGTTATAACGATTCGAAAACTTAACATTGAGAATTGTAAATGTGTAAACTCATTTTTGTATGAAATCTAACAACATTTTTTTTTAGACAATTGTAAAACTTTATAATTTTACGATTTTACAATGCTTTACGACGGCTTGTGAGTACCCCAATTATTGAAATTATTTATTTAAAATATTAGTACCTCCTTTTTTGGAGTATATTTTTTTATTTTATTGTCGGTATTATCTTCGACTGGCGTCTTAGGATTTTCTTCTTCTTCTTCTAAATTGGCGTAGGCACCGCTTACGCGATTATAGCCGAGTTAACAACAGCGCGCCAGTCGTTTCTTCTTTTCGCTGCGTGGCGCCAATTGGATATTCCAATCGAAGCCAGGTCCTTCTCCACTTGGTCCTTCCAACGGAGTGGAGGTCTTCCTCTTCCTCTGCTTCCCCCGGCGGGTACTGCGTCGAATACTTTCAGAGCTGGAGTGTTTTCATCCATCCGGACAACATGACCTAGCCAGCGTAGCCGCTGTCTTTTAATTCGCTGAACTATGTCAATGTCGTCATATATATCTCGTACAGCTCATCGTTCCATCGGATGCGATATTCGCCGTGGCCAATGCGCAAAGGACCATAAATCTTTCGCAGAATTTTTCCCTCGAAAACTCGTAACGTCGACTCATCGGTTTCTGTCATCGCCCAAGCCTCTGCACCATATAGCAGGACGGGAATTATGAGCGACTTATAGAGGTTAGCTTTTGTTCGTCGAGAGAGGACTTTACTTTTCAATTGCCTACTCAGTCCGAAGTAGCACCTGTTGGCAAGAGCAATCCTGCGTTGGATTTCCAGGCTGACATTTTTGGTGGTGTTAATACTGGTTCCTAAGTAGACGAAATTATCTACGACTTCAAAGTTATGACTGTAAACAGTGACGTGACAGCCAAGTCGCGAGTGCGACGACTGTTTGTTTGATGACAGGAGATATTTCGTTTTGCTCTCGTCCACTGCCAGACCCATTTTCTGTGCTTCCTTGTCCAGCCTGGAGAAAGCAGAACTAACGGCGCGGGTGTTGAGGCCGATGATATCAATATCATCGGCATACGCCAGCAGCTGCACACTCTTATAGAAGATGGTAGCTTCTCTATTTAGTCCTGCAGCTCGAAATATTTTCTCCAAAAGCAGGTTGAAGAAGTCGCACGATAGGGAATCGCCTTGTCTGAAACCTCGTTTGGTATCGAACGGCTCGGAGAGGTCCTTCCCGATCCTGACGGAGCTTTTGGTGTTGCTCAACGTCAGTTTACACAGCCGTATTAGTTTTGCGGGGATACCAAATTCAGACATCGCGGCATAAAGGCAGCTCCTTTTCGTGCTGTCGAAAGCAGCTTTGAAATCGACGAAGAGGTGGTGTGTGTCGATTCTCCTTTCACGGGTCTTTTCAAAGATTTGGCGCATGGTGAATATCTGGTCGGTTGTTGATTTGCCAGGTCTAAAGCCACACTGATAAGGTCTAATCAGTTTGTTGACGGTGGGCTTTAATCTTTCACACAATACGCTCGATAGAACCTTATATGCGATGTTGAGGAGGCTAATCCCACGGTAGTTGGCGCAGATTGTGGGGTCTCCTTTTTTATGGATTGGGCATAGCACACTTAAATTCCAATCGTTGGGCATGCTCTCGTCCGACCATATTTTACAAAGAAGCTGATGCATGCTCCCTATTAGTTCTTCGCCGCCGTGTTTGAATAGCTCGGCCGGTAGTCCGTCGGCCCCTGCCGCTTTGTTGTTCTTGAGGCGGGCAATTGCTATTCGAACTTCTTCATGGTCGGGTAATGGAACGTCTGCTCCATCGTCATCGATTGGGGAATCGGGTTCGCCTTCTCCTGGTGTTGTGCGTTCACTGCCATTCAGCAGGCTGGAGAAGTGTTCCCTCCATAATTTAACTATGCTCTGGGCATCAGTGACTAGATCACCTTTGGGGGTTCTACAAGAGTATGCTCCGGCCTATAAACCTTCTGTAAGCCGCCGCATTTTTTCGTAGAATTTTCGAGCATTACCCCTGTCGGCCAGCTTATCAAGCTCTTCGTACTCACGCATTTCGGCCTCTTTCTTTTTCTGTCTGCAAATGCGTCTCGTTTCCCTCTTCAACTCTCGGTATCTATCCCATCCCGCACGTGTAGTGGTCGATCGTAACGTTACTCAGGATTTTCTTGTCCCAATTATTTTAAATTTTGTATTTTATATTCTATTTGGCTTTTCGCCATTCTTTTTTTGTTTTATTTTACCGGTAAGATCTTCGGCTGGCGTTGTTGAACTTTTTTTGTTCCACAATTTTAAAGTATTTTTTATTTTTAGTATTGCCGGTACTTTCTTCGGCTGGTGCCTTAAGATTTTTTTGTTCAAAGTAATATAAATTTTGATTTTTTATATTTTGATTTACATATATAGGTATATTTATATTTATTTTATATATGTTTTTCCATTATTTTTTTGTTTTATTTTGCCGGTATGAACTTCGGCTGTTGTTGTAGAACATTTTCGTTCTACAATATTTTGTATAATTCTTCTTTTTATCTGCTGGTATGAATCTTCAGCTGGCGTTTTAGGACCTTTTTGTCCCAAAATATTTTTTTTTTGTTAATAAAATATTGCCGGAAAAATATTCGGGAGGCTCTTCAGGAGTCTCTGCTCCCAAAGAATTATATTTTTTCCTTTAAATTTATTTTTCGGTTTGTTTGTTTTTTTTTTTATATATATTTGTGAGTTTCATGAAATAACATATGTATATAGTAATACTCACAAAAATATATAGTAGTTAAATTTCTTTTTTTGCATAAATCTATTGTAATAACTTCATATTAAAATATTTAAATGGCATATATTTTATTGCCCGCATGTATTTAAATATTTGTTTTGATCTTTTCTGGGAAAAGATACTTTTTATTCTGAGGGTCTGGAGTTCAGATTCGCAGAACTGAGTTTATATTATAAGCCGGAGGGTCCCCTTGTGGTAGTGAATCGCGGTTTTAAAATATATTTTATTATTTGGCTGGTCGAGCCTTCATTTGAAATTTTTAGATTTAATTTAATATAATTTGTATATATTTGATATGCTAATAGAGTATATCTTGTTAAGATACGATTTTATATCTTGTTTTTTTATTATTTTTAAACACGAACAGTTGTGAGTGGCATGATTATTGGTTTTGCAATACTCACAGTGAAATAATTTTTCATACTTAATATTAGTGGGATTATTTCCCATTTAATTAATAAAGAGAATAAGCTTTACTTACAACTAATTTTATGTTGTTGTTGCCTTTGCTGCTGTTTCTTTTGAGTAGAATTTTGGCGGTTGGTTGTGCGATGATCGTCGTTGGAGGCCGTGTGTGAGGTTTAGATGAAATAAGATGTTTTTGGCGAAATTTCTGATTTACAGAAATTTTTTGATTCTTTTGTTTTTATGAGGGGCTTTCAGCGTTTTTTATGTGGATGTATGTTTGCTTGTTGTTCGCTCGTAATCCGTTTAGACGAGGCGCGTTCGATTGGCAATAGGCACAAACACACACTCGAAATTTTTTCAATAATTTTCTAAGTGGCGCTGAGATTTTTTTGATTATGTGTCTCTTTTGGACTTAGCGTTTTTTGAACTTTTTTTTTACTTTCTCCTCAATTGAGGATACTTGATTGTTTTCAAACGGTAACACGGGGATTTTTTTGTCCTTAAATGGTGACCGCCGAAATTTATTGTTACATTTTGGTCCGCCAGAGATTATTTCATCTCCTGGCAGGATCGCCAATTAAAAACTCCGTTTAGTTCTCGTGGGCAACTACGGGCAACTGCCTGTGGTCAACTCCCGTGTGGTCAACTGCCTCGTTTTCTTTATTATGTTTTCTTATATACAGTATTTTGCTTAAGTCTATATACAAATATTTATCTTACATTCTAGGAAGTATATCTACAATCCACTTGAGATATGACATACATATGTTACAAGTGGAAAGATTCATCTTACAATCTATGAATTATATTTTGGGACCACCTAAGGTGGACAGTATTAGCAAAGTACACATAATGTTTCAATACGGACCATATGGGTCGTAAGTGTCATGTTACATATTTATGACAGATAAAGAATATGTTCATGTAATGTGAACTGGTGGTATTAACTTGCATATGTAATTATGTATGTGCTGATATGTAGATGCGCATGAAAATTAAATGACATATTATTGTAATATGTATATTAAGTTTTATGATATTATGATAGTATCTCATATACATATAATACATATGTATAGTTATGTGAAAATAATAAGGACAGTATGGGAAAACAAATTCTTCATGTGGATCCAAACATGGAATACATTAAAAATAAGTGAACCAAGCTAAATTGTGTTAATTAATTGGAAAAATTCCTTTGTACAGCATAATTTAATTAGATATGGCAAATTATTTTATTTTATTTTAATTTTTCTTATAATCTGATATATTATCATGCAGAAAAAATATGACACTTTGAGCATTAACTAAAAACAACAATATTAACATAAGAAAAAGCAATGCAGTTTTCTGTGTTCAATTGTCATTAAATGCATCAGCTAAATTCACGCGCCATTTTTATGATTTCCCTCCTTGTTGTTTAAAACTGATGGCACCACTTCGGCATTTTGTTAGCTTGCGACAGTTCCAATCATTTTGTTCCAGGAATCCTGACCTTCTCTGCCAAAGCTATCGCTGTTACTTCTGCACTTCCACTTTTATTTACTATTTCATTGTATTATACATATTTCATTTGATTTAGATTTTTTAACTGCGGACTTCACTACATGTTGTCTATTGACCCTTTTATCACTTTTCACGATTTTTAGCACTATTTTTTTTATTTTATTTTTTTTTTGCTTTTTAATTTTTATATATATTCACCAACGTTCTTTTTTTAATTTAATTTGGTTACCGCGTTATCGGTGACCTTTATTTTATATATATATTTTTTTAGCGGAATTTTATGTTTATTTATCACTAGTGCCGTCCGGTAACGGCTCGAAAGACCAGAGAACATAAAACATAGAGAAGGTGCAAATTGAATTCTGTACTGATGTTCGATTGGACGGCTAACAGAGCTCATAAGATTGCGACACGGGAATTTCACCATTCTCGCTGCTATTTAACAGAATTGAGCATGTGCAATAGCAGAAATATATGTAAAGCGACTGAATTCATACGAGAATGAATAAAGAGAACTGATTTGTAGCAAAAATATATACTAAAATATACAAAATTCACAAAGAATGTAAAAAAGCATTCTCTGAGTGACATATGCATGCTTATTTTGTATTATATGAACCATTGATTTCCGAAAATGGTAAACATTTTATGTGATAAAATTAAATAAAAAATAAGTTTAAATAAATTATTATTTTTAAAAATGATATTAATTTCCTTTTTTATTATATTATATCAATTTCGATTATTGTGAATGAAGATTATTTCGTTATCTTTCCATATTTGTACCAATAGAATTTTATGACCATGCATCTGTACATATGTACATATATTATTTCTTGTGGCACATTTGTCTGTATGTTTACGAAAGCAAATGCGAACCATATACATACATATGTACATACATTCATAATAACAAGTGTCGCACGCTTCTTTCGCATCTCCGTTGTCACGGTCAACCAATGGCCGAAACTTGCGTTTTGTCAAAGAGTCAAGTGCTGAACACATTGAGTGCGAATACACACGATCTTATGGACACAGTTATATAGCTGCCTCAATAAATGTGTCCCTAAGAACGTGTGTATTCTAATATTTGACAAATGTCGCTTGCAGTCTGTCGCGCTCATTGTGTTCAGCACTTGTGAGCGAGGTCGCTTGTAGAATTTGCGCCTGCGTTTGTGAATTAAATTGTTCTTGCTGTAAAATTTACTACATTTGGGCTTCGCCAATTCGGCTGCCATATTGACTTGCCATGCTTATGATATTTAGGCAATTGTTGTTTTTGTAGAACAATGTTTTAATTTTTTGTTGGTGACATATTCACATGTGTACGCATATGTATGTATGTTTGTATGCTTGTGCATTATTTGTTCGAAGTATATACAAATAAATGTACATAAGTATAAGCATAAATGAATGCATGCATATAAGCATGCAGATCAATCTGCGCACATGCGTATACATGCAATCATATGGGCAGATAATAAGATTAATATGATAGACGATATATTTATGTATATATGCATTGTTGTGATAAATTCAATTTCTATTACTAAGAAACATAATACAAAAATATTTATTAGTCTAGTATATTATGTTCAAATTAAATTGTTAAATATACAAGTCTAAATTGACTGTACTTTTTAAATAGCGATGTCATTTATACTCATAGCCAATTGATGCTGTTGTTGGGATAATGCTCGCTTATTTTTCTGCAATATTCCCTGATTGCGCACTTATGGCATCGTTGATGTTGGCGATGTCTTTCATTAGCAAAATCAAATGCAAGCGAATTTTGAAAAGCGGGATATGTCTTTGTTAGCAAAAATGCGGGAGAATGGTTGAGTGGTATGATACGCGCGTATCAGAGATCTGCAACGGACACACAATTTCTGCGCACACTCGAACACTTACCCAAAACCGGCTTGTATCGCTTTCTTTGAACGAGCAGAAGGATTGCTCGTTAGCCACTGTGCACAGACGAACGTGTTGATCGCAACACTCGAGTGTAGTTCATACGTGTTTGTTTGGGTTCGGGTGTTTTGCGGATCAATATGTTCAAGTGTCCGAGTTTAGGCTCGAGTGTGCAAAGCATTTTTTTGTTTATGTGTAATCGTCAGTACAGTTGATTAATTTGCTTTGTGAGTGTTAAGAATTTTATATGATACGTACTACATGATATTTATTGAAAATAATGGCCGAAAAAGAAGATTCTATTGGTTGCAAAATTGCGAATGGCATTGGTAAGCGCAAAGGCCGAAGTTTCGTATGGAATATTTTATCAGAAATTTTGAAACCGGACGGAACTGTACTGGAAGGTTTTGTTTACTGCCGCACTTGCTTAAAAGTATTGAAATATTACAATGGTCAGACGTCTAACCTAATTCGTCACCCATGCTCAGAAATATTAAAACATCGCAAGAATTAAGAACCGTCACGGTGGAAGACAAGAATGAAGCTGTAAAAAAATTTACATTCTGGGTTGTTGAAGACTGCCTACCATTTTCGGTTGTGCAAGGCTCAGGCTTTATAAAACTTGTGAAATTCTTCATAAAGATAGGTGCATCGTATGGCGAACACGTCGATGTGGAGGATTTGTTACCGAGCGCAACAACAATTTCCCGCAATGTTCAAAAATGTGCAAATGAAAAAAAAGAAGAACTTAAAGAAGAAATAAATAATATTGTGAGCAGCGGTGGAGCTTCAGTCACAATCGACTTGTGGACGGACAACTATGTGAAGCGGAACTTTTTAGGAGTTACCTTCCACTACCAAAAAGACTTGAAATACTTCGACTTGGTTTTGGGAATGAAATCTATGAATTATGAAAGTTCTTCGGGTGACAATGTTCTTAATAGACTTAGCAGTATGTTTAAAGAATATGGTGTTCAAAATATGAGCCAAATTAAATTCATTACTGACAGAGGAAGTAACATGGTTAAAGCTTTAAAACAAAATATACGTCTTAACTGCAGTAGCCATCTATTTTCCAATGTATTGGACAAATCATTCGAGGAGATAGAAGAGCTTACAGATGTGTTAGCTTCTTGTAAAAAAATTGTTAAATATTTTAAGAAAAGCAAATTTACAGCATCTTCTACCCACTTCATTGAAATCCCAATTTCCTACTCGGTGGAATTCTAATTATAGAATGATTAAATCCATAATTGACAATTGGTTTGAAATTAACAATATATTGACTGATAATGAACAAAGCCAAAGATTGTTGCACGTAATATACGTACGGCTTATGATGCCATAGCATGTACATCTGAGATTTTTTTGATTATGTGTCTCTTTTTGGACTTAGCGTTTTTTGGACTTAGCGTTTTTTGAACTTTTTTTTTTACTTTTCTCCTCAATTGAGGATACTTGATTGTTTTTCAAACGGTAACACGGGGATTTTTTGTCCCCTTAAATGGTGACCGCCGAAATTTATTGTTACATTTTGGTCCGCCGGAGATTATTTCATCTCCTGGCAGGATCGCCAATTAATAACTCTGTTTGAGTTTTGTAAGCAACTACGGGCAACTGCCTGTGGTCAACTGCCGTGGGCAACTCCTTGTGGTCAACTGCCTCGTTTTCTTTATTATGTTTTCTTATATACAGTATTTTGCTTAAGTCTAGATACAAATATTTATCTTACATTCTAGGAAGTATATCTACAATCCACTTGAGATATGACATATGTTACAAATGGAAAGATTCATCTTACAATCTATGAATTATATTTTGGGACCACCTAAGGTGGACAGTATTAGCAAAGTACACATAATGTTTCAATATGGACCAAATGGGTCGTAAGTTTCATGTTACATATTTATGACAGATAATGTGAACTGGTGGTATTAACTTGTATGCCTTTTAACATCGTATACTATACAAATAAATATTTTTCTTACTAATAGAAATTAAATTTATCACAGCAATATTATGTATATGTATATTATGTAAATTGCTGTGATAATATACTGACTTAAGTATGGTTTGGTTATGCATGTACATATGAAACATACGATGTTTCTAATAATTTTGTTTAAGTATAGAAATATGCTTTTGTAGAACATTTGCTTTCGCAAACATACAGACAAATGTGCAAACGACATGATATATGTATGTATGTATGATTGTTTCGCATTTTGCTTCAACGCCGGTCAAATTTCTATACAAAAATCGGCTGAAATGTGTGAGAAAATAAAAAATGGACAACTAGGGCAAATAACTTTTAAAAAATTTATTGACAATTAAATATAAATGAAAATATAAGTAAATTTACATCAATTTATTGAAATTTCGTTGCACATTTTTCGGCACTTTCAAATTAATTAATGTAAGTAATATTCACGACTTAACCCGCACACGTCTTATTCGCGCAAAATTTCCCACTTTATGAAAATTGGCGCAATTATTGACACTTCAATTTTATGTAAAGTTTAAAACATGTTTACATATGAATATATAATATATTTGATTTTGGCGCAATTATTGACACTTGTCTTAATATACAAAATTGGGCCAAAACGAAACAATGAAATATATAATTACTTTTGCATGTCAACATGGAAATGCCGACGGCAAAACGCAAAGGCATATATTGCACATATGTCCATACATACATACAAGCGATTTCTTGGTTGAAAGCAAAACTTGACGAATGAGAAATTGAAATGCCGACGGCAAAACGAAATTGCTTACATTCGGACATTGCGTATGAATCGTGAAAATATCATCATAATGTTTAGGTAAATCTTTTATATATTTAAAATGAGTTATTATAAAATAAGATCACATATTTAATTAAAAAAAAATAAATTCTGTTGGGATTCGAACCTATGTACCTACGTGCTCGTCGTAACTTTTGAAGCGCTTATCACCTAGACCACCATTGACACTTGTATTGCGATGTCCTAATTATGATTTGGTTATGCATGAAAGAAATATACAATGGATCGCCGATTGTTAACTCTTTCCTTGCTGCTGCTGCGCATATGTATGTTTGTATGCTTGTGCATTACTGAAGTTATACTGCTTTTTCTTTCCTTTGTCTTTCATTTCTGCGAACTCTCAACTATTTTATGTGACCTTTTGTTGAAATACCCTGCGTTGGTCTTTGAAAAATTAAGACTATACTTCACTACAGAAATGATCCTGTGAAGTACGGTCTTCATTTACATTTTTTGGAAATCGACCCACGATGACGAAGTATTTTCGTTTTATCTGACAGCGTGAGGTTAAGAAGTTCATTTCTAATTTTGTCTTGTGGCATATTAGAAATGATGTTTCTTCGAAAATCATTCGCTTACAACGGATAAAACGACTTCTGAGTGGTGATTTTAATAAATGAATTCCTTTTGGTTGAAACGCTCTGCGGTGGTCGTTGAAAAGTTTAGACTATACTTCTCAGGATCCAATTTCTTTGAAGAAATTAATGACATTTAGAAATATGCATATTTGCATTATTGAAGTTATACTTCTTATACGAGTTCGGGAAAGGTTGCGATAGATTCAGGTTGCGCAACCTTGCTCAATATGAATCTACGCAACCTTGTCTGCGAAGATGTCCGAGCAGCAAGCGAAGCGGTGACAATCGGCGATCGTTTGTTCGTTTCTTTCGGCACAGCTCGGCTTTTCTACCAACAACACAATGTTGCCATGCTTATGCTGTTGTTGTTTTTGTAGAACAATGTTTAAATTTTTGGTTGGTGACATATTCAATTAAAAATAAGTTCTGTTGGGATTCGAACCTACGTACCTATGTGCTCGTCGTCACTTCTGAAGCGCTTACCACCAACACCACCATTGACACTTGTATTGCGTTGTCCTAATTATGGTTTGGTTATGGATGAAAGAACTATACAATGGATCGCCGATTGTTACCTCTTTCCTTGCTGCTGCTGCGCATATGTATGTTTGTATGCTTGTGCATTATTGAAGGTATGCTTCTTTTTCTTTCGTTTGTCTTTCATTTCTGCGAATTCTCAACTATTTTGCGTATATTTTGGTTGAAATACTCTGCGTTGGCCGTTGGAAAATTAAGGCTATACTTTACAGGATCATTTCTGTAGTTAGTCTTCATTTAAATTTTTTGGAAATCGACCCGCGATGACGAGGTATATCGATTTATCTGACAGCGTGAGGTTTATGAACTTCATTTCTAATATTGTGTTGTGGCATATTAGAAATGATATTTCTTCGAAAATCGCTCGCTTACAACGGATAAAACGACTTCTGAGTGGTGATTTTAATGAATAAATTCCAAGGTTTTACGCAAAAATAATGCGGTCAATAAGTACAGACGCTTATGTATGCTTGCGCATTATTTTTCTTTCGTTTGTCTTTCATTTTTGCGAATTCTCAACTATTTTATGTGACTTTATTTCTTTCGTCTCTCTTTTTTTGTGGGAATTCTTTACATTTACAATTTGTGCGTATACATACATTCATATTAACATGTGCAGATACACAAGATAGGATAGAAAGATGTATGCCTTTTAACATCGTATACTGTGCTAATAAATATTTTTCGTACTAATAGAAATTAAATTTATCACAGCAATATTATGTAAATGTATATTAGGTATATTGCTGTGATAAATTTAATTACTATTAGCAAAAAAAAATTTTATTAGTATAGTATTACGATGTTAAAATGCAAAAATTAAAGACTAAGTCCGTCGAGATTCGAACCTGCGTTCACATTGTGACTTTTTATGTGCTTACCACCAACACCACTATTGACACTTTCGTGGCGTTGTCTTAAGTATGGTTTGGTTATGCATGTAAGAAATATACGATGGTTCAAATAATTTTGTTTAAGTATAGGAATATGCTTTTGTAGAACATTTGCTTTCGCAAACATACAGACAAATGTGCAAATGACATAATATAAGTATGTATGATTGTTTCGCATTTTGCTTCTACGCCGGTCAAATTTCTATACAACAAGTAAGGAAGGTCTAAGTTCGGGTGTCACCGAACATTTTATACTCTCGCATGATAAAGTGATAATCGAGATTTCATTATCCGTCATTTACATATTTTTCAAACACCGTATTTGTGTAAAGTTTTATTCCGCTTTCATCATTGGTTCCTAATGTATATACTCGTATTATACAGAAAAGACAACAGATGGAATTCAAAATAGCGTTATATTGGAAGAAGGCGCGGTTGAGAACCGATTTCACCCATATTTCGTACATGTCATCAGGGTGTTAAGAAAATATAACATACCGAATTTCATTGAAATCGGTCCAGTAGTTCCTGAGATATGGTTTTTGGTCCATAAGTGGGCGAGGCCACGCCCATTTTCAATTTAAAAAAAAGCCTGGGTGCAGCTTCCTTCTGCAAGTACTTCCGTAAAATTTAGTGTTTCTGACGTTTTTTGTTAGTCGGTTAACGCTTTTTTAGTGATTTTCAACATAACCTTTGTGTGGGAGGTGGGCGTGGTTATTATCCGATCTCTTCCATTTTTGAACTGTATATGGAAATGCCTGAAGGAAACGACTCTGTAGAGTTTGGTTGACATAGCTATAGTAGTTTCTGAGATGTATACAAAAAACTTAGTAGAGGGCGGGGCCACGCCCACTTTTCCAAAAAAAAATACGTCCAAATATGCCACTCCCTAATGCGATCCTTTGTGCCAAATTTCACTTTAATATCTTTATTTATGGCTTAGTTATGACACTTTATGGGTTTTCGGTTTTCGCCATTTTCTGGGTTTGGCAGTTGGCCGATTTTGCCCATCTTCGAACTTAACCTTCTTATGGAGCCAAGAACTATGTGTACCAAGTTTCATCATGATATCTCAATTTTTACTCAAGTTACAGCTTGCACGGACGGACGGACGGACAGACAGACATCCGGATTTCAACTCTACTCATCACCCTGATCACTTTGGTATATATAACCCTATATCTGACTCTTTTAGTTTTAGGACTTACAAACAACCGTTATGTGAACAAAACTATAATACTCTCCTTAGCAACATTGTTGCGAGAGTATAAAAATCGACTGAAATGCATGAGAAAATAAAATGGACAACTAGGGCAATCAATTAAAAAAAAAATTTATTGATAATTAAATATAAATGAAAATACATGTAAATTTACTTAAATTTATTTAAATTTATTAAAAAACTTATTTAAATTTATTCAGAAACTTATTTAAATTTAATGAAAAACTGCAAAGAAAAATAAAAAGAAAATTCATTTTACTTTGGCCCAGTTTTGTGCGCAATACAAATGCAACGCCAATAATGAATACAAGAAATTGACTAAACACCATGATATAAGATGTACAAATTATAATATGACAACCCAAGAGTACAAAAGAGAGATGGCTACGCTGCATATTCCCTTCCGCATCGAAGAGTCAGAACTACTTTCCGAGTCAATATTCCTTCATTTAGACTTTGCTTTATAAAATGTGCATAATGAATTTAAATGTTCTAGCTTTCTTTCATACAAAATGATATGCATTTCTAAATATCACTAAGAAGTATAACTTCTTCCGCGCGTAGGGACTCCACGCACCTTTTTTCGCTTGTGGGTTAGATTTGAAACCACTAACTCTTTACATACATATGTATGTGTATTGTATGTATATGTTATTTGATCACTGCACTTTTGCCACCACACTTCGTTAGTTTTGTTACAGCACTTATGCACACGTAATGTAGTTATGTATGTACATATGTATGTATATGTATATACATATAGGTATGTATATATGTCTATATATTTTTTTTTCAAAATGTTGCCACCAACGTGTCTTGTTTAAATTACTGATGTATGTCACCACCACCGTTGCCTTTCCACAATTTTTAATACACTTTCACTTTTTTTTTTGTTTAACTGTGTCACCTCACCACCGTTGTCTTTTGACCACTTTTAGTATTTTTTTTTCTTTTGTTAACTGTGTCACCTCACTCACCATCGTTGTCTTTTGACAACTTTTAGAACATTTTTTTTTTGTTAACTGTGTCACGTCACTTTCTTTTAAAATATTTTTTTTTTGTTTGTCAACTGTGTCACGTCACTTTCTTTTAGAACATGTTTTTTTTTGTTTGTTAACTGTGTCACGTCACCACTTTTTTTGGTTTTTGTTTTTTTTTGTTAGTTTGTTTTTTTATAATTTGGATTTTATGTTTTTTATCACAAGTGCCGTCCGGTACGGCTCGAAGGACCATAGAAAATCGTTATAAAAACCTCGCGGCAACTCACCTATGATTTGGCGTCGACTCTGCTCAAAATCAAATAAAGCGGGAAAGAATAAAAAACTCGTAGCGGACTGACGATACGTATCCGGCTCGAAGGACCATAGAAAATCATTATAAAAACCTCGCGGCAACTCACCTATGATTTGGCGTCGACTCTGCTCAAAATCAAATAAAGCAGGAAAGAATAAAAAACTCGTAGCGGACTGACGATACGTATATGCGCGCGGATCGTAATAGAAAGAGAGTCGGCGCCGTCTGTCAGTCCCTTTTGTCCATTGTGTCCGGGATCCTAGTGTGTGGTGTATATGATGCAGGTGTGTTGAGTGTGAGGTGTGGATGATGAATATGGTGTAGATTAGTGTTGGGAACTATCGAATAAAAACAATCAAGTTATTCGATAGTTCAGCAATTTTTATTCATTCGATAGTTTTCAAGAAATCACTCATTACTATTTTTTCGTTCATTCGAATTGTTTCGTTTATACCAATTTTTCGTTCAAAACGAATATTTTGTTCGATACTAATTTTTCGTTCATTACTATTTTTACATTCATTAGTATTTTTTTGCATGAATTTGAATGATTTTTCGAATGAATGATTTTTTTTTTTATTTTTATATTCAGCAAATGTACGAATTAAATTGTGTGTATTTCAAAATTATGTTGAATGATTTATGTTGAATTATGTGTGATAATGGAAATTAAATTGAATGCATGTATGAGTGGTAGAAGATAATAGATGCTTAAAATAGATTTCAGTGAAAAGTATTAATAATAATAAATATAGACTTATAAAGCGATAATGTAGGAGGCATCGCCAAATTAATAAGATAACTAAAGTAGATTCATATGGTCATTGGTATTTGGCAAGATTAAATGACAGTTTCTAGTCGGTTTGATAAAATCCAATGGCTTTGAATTAAGCAGGTTGGCAACTTGGTTATGTATTGCGATTCGAAATTGTAGATATGTATACATTCACTTAACCGTTTTAACTGTTGGTATTATTTGCAGCATCAATAGTAAAACATTTGAACTCGGTCGCAACTTATATAAATATTGGTATTAGATTTTTAATTGCAGTGTTTTCTGTGGTAATATAAAATGTATTTATGTATTTTGTAAAGAAAATGCTGAAAATGTTTTTATACATAATTAGATAATACAAAAATGCGCCCTGGATTAAAGAGATCAGCCGTGTGGGAGTTTTTTACTAATAATGGTAACAACGTCAACCGCAATATTTGTAAAAAAAATTAAAGTTTGCTGGTAACACATCAAATATGAATGATCACCTACGACGAAGGCATCCATCATCACATAGTGTGGAGGAGACTTCTTCGGCGATAGTCGAACGAGCACCTGCTGTAAGTGACTTAGATATGCCAAGCTGTTCTTCAACGCAAAGAGCTGTGAACTTAACAGTGGAAACTATTGAAAGTGAGATAAGTAGTGCTTCTTTGGTACCTCCTGTGAACGTAGAAACTACAAGTTCTTCAATAATACCCAGTAGAAATGTTTCAGGTGGTGGACCATTAAAAAGAAGGGCAATGCAAGCAAAATTATTTGTTACAAGCACGCGATCTGAGCTTTCGGAAACTGAAAAGAGAAGTGTAGATGAGTCTCTTATTAAAATGGTTACAAGAGATATGCAACCACTCTCTATTGTTGAAAATGAAGGATTTCGAGAATATACAAAAAAGCTTCAGCCTTTGTATTCAATCCCAAACAGAAAACTTCTTTCCAACACAAAGTTGCCTTCAAAATATAACGAGACACGGAAAAAGCTTCATTCCATTTTGCAAAATATTTCACACCTTTCTATAACAGATATGTGGACTACTGACAGCCAGAAGTCTTTTTTGTCTGTAACTAGTCATTTCATTTGGGAAAGCAAAATGAACTCAGCAGTCCTGGCAACTAAAGAAGTGTTCGGCTCACATACTGCTCAAAATGTAGCCACAGAATTAAAAAGCATTTTTGACGAGTGGTCAATTTTTAACAAAATAGTGACGATAGTGAGTGATAACGGTGCAAATATTAAAAAAGCGATAAGGGATATACTGCAAAAACGCCACCACCCATGTGTCGCTCACACCCTAAATTTATGCGTTGTGGATGCTATTTTTCTGCTCCTCAGATTTTAGAGCTTATAACGAAATGCAGAGCTATAGTAACATATTTCCATCATAGCTCTCAAGCAGCAGAAAAACTTAAATTTATGCAAAAGCAAATGGGAGTAGCTGAATTTAAGATGAAGCAAGACGTTGCTACTAGACGGAACTCTGGCCTTATAATGATGGAACGTATATGCTTGATAAAAGAACCGCTCTCTGCTGTACCAACTTCCTTACCAAGTGCACCGAACTTTCTGAATGCATCAGAATGGGAAAGGTTACGTGATTCCATCACTGTATTGAAGCCGAATGGTTGGGAGAAGAGGTATCAGCATTCATACAGCGGAACCAAAGGACTGCTACAGCCCCAGTAATAGAATTACCCGCGGATAAAAGTAAATTATCTCTTTGGACTCTACTTGACCAAAAAGTAGCGGAAGCAAAAACTATTTGTCACAACGCCCCTAGTGTTAATGCACATATTTTTTTGGAACAATATCTTAGACAAGATTTCGTTGAGAGACATCAAAACCCTTTAAACTATTGGGACAGCAAAAAGGCAATTTTTCCAGAACTCTACGAGCTTTCCAAAAAATATTTATGTATACCTGCTACTTCAGTTCCTTCCGAAAGGGTTTTTTCTAATGCTGGGCAAATAATAAATGATAGAAGAAGTAGACTTAAAGGTGAAAAGCTAGATCAAATAATATTTTTAAATAGCAATTTTAATATATAATTAACATTTTTTTGCGTTCTTCTGATATTTATATTTATATTTATTTTATATGATATTGAATATCTTTTCTGTGCTTTACTATTTTTATGTTTTATTAAAGTATTGAATTAAATTAAACCTTTGTATTGGTTTAATTAAAAATGAATAAAATTCCAGTACTTTTTTGTTGTTTGAAGAGCACGCCTTTGCTTAGTTATTGAATTTGATTAAATAAATGAATGAATGAACGAAAAAATTCATTCGATAGTCAAAATCATTCAGTCATTAACAATCGATAGTTGAAATCACTCGATAGTTCCCAACACTAGTATGCTTGCTTATGATGTGTGGATGATATGCGGTGTAGTCGTGTTGAGTATGGTGTGTACAGTACCTGTCCAATAAATTACTAACGAACAAAAAAAAAATTATCCGGAGTTCTAACTTTAATAATTAATAAAAACATAAATAAAAAAATATAAAATTTTTGTTTTCGTTCGTAATTTATTGTATGTGTGGGGTGTAGGAGTATTATATTAAGAGGGGGGTCAGGTGCTCCTTTAGCCAAAAGCGTTTCATCAAATACCTTTAAATTTCACAAATTTATTTAATTTTCATTGTTTTACATTAATGCAACGATGCAACAAATCCCTCCGTTTACATATTTTTTTGGTAAGATTTCAATCTGGCCATCGCTCATTTCCAATTGCTAAACGTCAAAACCTCCTGAATTCGATCAACTGTCAAAGTTTAGGTGGTTTTGACGTTTAGCAATTGTTCTCTCACTTCCAGTGAGAGAGGAGTTAAACATCTCTTTATCTCTGGTTCGGGTAATTGTTGAACCTCGGCATGAATCCTTGGTTATTTTGCGCATAGTTGGGAGAGTGTTGAGGATATCCGAATGCATTATGGTCGAAATTTCTTCTGGGGGAGTGGGAATATGTTAATTCGGCGTAAAAAGCTCTATTGTTACTAAAATTATTAAAATTGTTATATCGGGCAGGTCGTGAGGAGATGGTTGAATATTGGCTTTGTGTGCATTATTCACATGATTTATTCTATACGTCATGTTTGTGTCAAGTTTTTGACATAAATTTAGTTGCTTGGGAGCAAGGTTGTTGATTTTCTCATGCTGAAAGACGAGGTAAATCGCCATTTAGTCCTCTAATAAATATGTCAAGGGCTTTGTCCCTATATGAATTGGTCATAGTTCGTATGGACTCGTCGCTTAACTCAAGACATGAAATTTTGTCTAATATAAGTGAAAGGTGTTTGTAAACTTTTTGGTAGAAGGTCGGAATGTCATCGTGGCGTTGGACCAGAGTGGTCATCTGGTATTCGAGGGTACCTATGTTCCTTTTATCCGAATATTGCATCATAAGGCATTTTCGAATTTGACTCCAATCAAGTGGAGTATTGTACGACTCCAAAGCGGTGTCGACATCGCCAATTATTTTATGCCTGATCGTATGAAGTATCGCGAAGTACTTAGGGGTATTTTTGACTCCCTCATAAGCTTTAAAAATTCTGTCTACGCTCTTCCTCCAGGAGTTAAATTCTCCTGGTCGTCCTGAAAATTCTCTAAGACATTTAACCATGTCAGGAGTCTTATCTAATTCGTTTATGTTGTTCGCGTTCAGTGTCACACTGTGGTCGGGTTCGGTAAAGTCAGTTATAGTCTGCGTACTCATTCATTCGCGTACTTCTCGAACTATTGTTGTTATTAGAGTGGGGTTAGGGGTGGGAGGGTTTAAAGGATGGGTGGAAGGATTTGAAAAATGGGTGGTATGCCCATAATCTAACCTCATTTGGTTTATTTGTTGAATTAATTCTTCAGCGGTGTCTGGCATTATATTAATCTTTTAACTTTTAAATCAATTAATTAAAATTCTTTCCTTTGTAATAGCACTTTCTTTGACAATATTGGAATTTTTTTTGTAAAGCTTACATTAATTTAGGACTTTTTTCCCTCTCTTTTTGTGTCGAATAATTAAATTCCTATAATTTAAATTTCTTTTTTTTAGTTTAAGACCTTTTTTGATTCTCTCTCTTTTTGGGTTGAAAAATTTAATTTCGCGTTCCTTATAGTAACAATATTCTTTATAATAACCTTAAAATATTTTATAAAGCTTACACTAGTGATTTCCGGCTTTCCATAGGATGTTCTTATACGTTCCGGGGTTGTCCTTTTTTCTACCGGTACTGAGGTCCCTCGACGTTTCCAAATCCCACGTGTTACGATGTAGCCTCTCGTCAGCACAGTATTTATTGTATTTTTTTGTTTTTCACACACGTAGCCTTACTTTTTTATTTTCAGGTTTTTTTTTCTTTCTTTTATTCACAATCACTACCGTTCGCAACTCGCGTAGCCTTACCTTTTTTATTTTCAGGCTATTATTACTTTCGCGCGAGTTATGTGTACACTATCATCCCAACCAAACACCACACAACAAAATATTGTAAATTGGACAAAATAAAAGATTAAAGAAAAACAAGTAAACATTACAAAAAAATAAGATAACAAGTAGAGATAAAGAACATAATGCAAATGCATACAAACATGTTTTGGTCCTTGTGTTTGACTGTAATGATAACCCAGACATTATCGGGTAAACCACACAATCATGTTTGTTTGCATTCAATAGAAAATAAGATTACATTTGACAAATATTGTATTTCACAAAGAAATAGATTAAGAAAATTGTAATCATTTTAGTAGTTATATAAGCAGAATATAATTTGAAAAAAGAAGAGAATAAAGTATAATGTCACAGAAGTAACATCGTCGGCATTTTTATTCCTCCGCTCGAGCAATTTAAACTGGCGCAGTCGGTAGGATCAAACTGCAAAGTTGAGCGATACTAAAAACTGAAGTTTTTTAAGTTTCGTAAGCTTTAGCAACGGGAAGCAAATCCTAAGATTAACTCCCATTTTAAAGATCTCTTATGTATATATAAATATATAAGTCGGTCGGCACAGATAGCCAAGTTGAAGAAACTTAAGTTTCTACACAAGTTATCTGGAACGCAGAGAGAGCGAAGTGCACCATACAAAGCAACTACAACAAGTTGCTATTAAAAGAGGATACATCAGCAATGAATCCAGGCGAGCAGCAACCACTTCAGATGACAGGATCGCAAATTTTGAAGGAAGCTTCAAGAATCACGGCAATTTGACGGCAGAGATTTATCATCGTTCATCAGGGAAGTTGACATGATCCTTCCTTTATTCAACCCCAACCCATCAATGTTGGAATTTGCAACGCAGCGACACGTCAAAACAAAAATTAAAGGAGAAGCAGCAAGTGTCATCCGGCCTTTGGGATCTACACCTACATGGCAGCAAATGAGAGAAGAACTCATAAAGAATTTTCGAGTAAAGGAAAAACCACACCCTTTACAATCAGGCGATTGTAATACGAAACTATAACGTAAGTCAATATTTTCAAAATGTAAAAGATATTTTAGATAAACTAAATTTAAAGCATGAATTCGTTAGTATAAAGCCTATAGAATTTTCTCCAATTAACAACGAAAGTTTAATTCTAAAAACATTTTTAAATGGGATACACCCCAACTTAAGCAGTGTAGTGATTAGTAGAAATATAAGCACCATTAGAGAGGCTTTTAGCGTTCTTCAAGAGACAGGTTTGCTAATACAATTTGATAAAAGACAAAACACAATTATTAAAAAAATAATTGTAAAATTTTTCAAATAGAAATTCTTTGGCTCACAATTTTGGCAATTTCGATAATAAACAGCATATGCAAAATTCCAAAAATTTCAATTTGGACAAAATCAGCAGGGAGAATTTAATATCAATTCTAACCAAAATGACAATTATCAACAATTTAACTTTGGACAAAATAGGCAAAATAATTCTCAACAATCTAGAAGATATAATTCAGTCCAAAGAAGACAAACCCCCGAACCGATGGAAATAGATCACGTTCAAGAACAAGCAAATTTTCAGGTTGCCAGCCCAAAACAATCGTTACCGATAATAGAAGTGACCATAAAGAATTCAAAAATTAAATGTCTTATTGACACAGGGTCTACAACATCATTATTGAAATATAATGTGTTAAAAGATTATGAATGCATTGACCTTGATAAACAAATATCTACACTTTAGCACCATTATGGAAAATTTATCCCTAAATAAAGAGTTAGTCACCCCAACCCCAAACGAATTTAATGAAAATAGTTATATACATTGGAAACTAACCAACATAAAAAATAATAACTTTGATGCTATAATAGGACAGAATATTTTAAAACCTATTAAAGCAATAATTAATTTAGAAAAGGAGTAGGTAGAAATAAACGGCAACAAAATTAAATTTATAAACTCATGCCTTTACAATTACGAAGATATTAATATACTTACAGAATGTAAAGAGAATTTGCTAGACATTTTATCAAATAGTGACATGAATGAATAAGAAACGCAAGAATTGGAATACATTCTAAACGCAAATAGCGATTTATTTTTCAAGAACCAACCTTTCATACTCATGAAATTCAGTATGAAATTGTTACAAAAACAAGTAGACCAACTTATAATAAAATTTATAGATATCTCCAAATTCATGAAGAAGAAATTAGTAGACAGATGAACGAGATGTTGCGCCAAGGTATAATTAAAGAAAAGTAATTCCCGTACAACTCGCCTCTTTGGATTGTACCGAAAAAGCAAGACAATTCAATGAAGAAAAATGGAGAATAGTTATTGACTACAGGAAGCTAAACGAAGTCACTATAGATGACAAATTTCCGATACCTCATATAGAAACAATACTCAGCAAACTTGGAAGAGCTCAGTATTTTACAACATTAGATCTTGCAAAAGGCTTTCATGAAGTATTAATAAAAGAAGAAGATAGACCAAAAACACCCAAGGACACTTTGAATTTATAAGAATGCCTTTCGGACTAAAGAATTGACCAACAACTTTCCAACGTTTAATGAGTTCAGTTCTTAGGGAATATATCAACACGATATGTTGTAGTTTATTTAGACGACATCTTCATTTTTAGTTCAAGTATTGAAGAACATACCCAAAATATCAACAAAATATTTTCAGCATTAAGAAAACATAATTGAAAGATTCAGGTATATACATGCAAATTTTTCCATGAAAACAACTGAATTTCTAGGTCACACTTTAACAACAGAAGGGATGCAACCAAATTTAAGCAAAATCGAAAACATAGAAAAACTAAAGTTGCCTACTACATCAAAGCAAATTAAATCATTCCTAGGTATAACAAGTTATTATACAAAATTTGTAAGAGATTACGCTAAAGTAGCACATGGTTTAACAAAATATTTAAAAAAAGGATATTAAAATAAACACTCGCGATCCTCAGTACATATCACCCTTTGAAAATTTAAAAATCTATTAGTGAGCCCACCAATATTTAAATATCCAGACTTTAACAAAAAATTTGGCATTTCAAGTGATGCAAGTGGCTTTGCAATTGGCGCAGTATTAACCCAGGACAGTCCTATAAGCTATGCTAGTAGAACACTTAACAAACACGAAAGAAGTTATTCCACTACAGAAAAAGAACTACTAGCTATTGTCTGGGCAGTGACATATTATAGACCATACATTTACGGCAGAGCATTTGATCTCTTAACCGATCACCAACCACTTAAGTGGCTCCAAATAAAAAACAAGGGAAAAGACATTAACCCAAGATTGCAAAGATGGTTAATTAATCTAGGTGAATACAATACTAATATAAATTAGGTGAAAGGAAAGGAAAATAACGTAGCCGATTTTCTAAGTAGAATAGATAGTAACACAAGCGAGATTCATTCATTGGAAGAAGACAACATAAGCACAAATGCTACAATCCACTCTCAAGAGGAGGAACTAAACGATCATTTTCCAATTTTACATACTATTGTAAATCGCTTCAATACACAAATTATTTTAACAAAAAAGAAAATTATGGAATCTGAAGAACTAGGCAACACGAAGAAAATTTTTATTAGCGCAGAAGATACAAAAAATAATAATTTTATAGATCTTTGTCGTAGGCACATAAATAGTGGAAAAGTAGGTATTTTTTCTTATTTAACCGATAATCAGTACAATATAGTTCAGCGAAAGCTTATTCAAATATTTAATAGACAGGTAAAGTTTTTTAGATGTGAATTCCATGCTAAAGATATAAAAAATGAAGAACAAGTTTATAAACAAATTGCTCAATATCATAAAAATGAAACAGGCAAAATTGAAAAAAATAATATACTGGAAAAATTTGAAAGTTTTGATTCAAAAATATATAAATAATTGCAATGTTTGTAATAGAGCAAAATATGACAGAAAACCTTTAAAACCAAAATTTCAATAAACGGAAACACCATCAGATATAAATGAAATAGTTCACGCAGATATATACATAAATAAAAAATGTTACTTCCTTACTTTTATAGACAAATTTGCGAAATTTGCTATGACATTTCAGCTGGAAAATAGAAACAGTATAACTATTATTGAAAAGCTTAGATTATTTTTTTCTATCAAAGGAAGACCCAGAAAGTTAATATTAGATAATGAATTCAACTCAATTAACATACACGATTTTTGTAGGAAAGAAGAAATAGAAGTTCATTTTACAAAACCAAACAGTCATACTGGGAACTCAGATATCGAAAGATTTCATAATACTCTCTCCGAAAGAATTAGAGTCCTAGAAATTTAAAAACCAAGCCCTTCGACAGCGGAAAAAGTATTTCAAAGCATAGAATGGTATAACAAATCTTATCATTCTACAATTAAAACCACACCTCTTGAGGTTATAAATGGAAAAACTGATAAAAATTTGATTAAAAACACTATTCAGAAGACTAAAGAAAAACGCATAGGGAAACTAAAAAGAAATAGAGAAGAGTTTAATAACACTCAAAAAAAGGTTACGTAAAAAATTACAAAGCGGTTCGGCACAAATACGAACCAAGGTATAGAAAATTGCCATTAGATAATATTCACCCGACACATATTAAACGTCCTAACAAATTTTTTAGGTCATCGTTATAATAACTGCACAATTAAGATCCTTTACCAAACATTCTCAAATACTAAAATATCATACAATCAAAGATTTTATTATCCAAACTCTGATACTCACAATTTCACTAACAAAATTACAATTAACGACCTAGTATTTAAAAACGAAGAAAATTTAAAAGAAATTAATGAATTACAATATCACAAAAATATCTCTCATATTGGAATATCAATTTTAAGTTTTATTGTGATTATAATAATAATTTTAATACCTTGTAAAATTAAAAAAAAGAAAAACAATACTATTCAAACTCAGGACAGTTTTCCATTAAGGGAGGGAGGAGTTATGTGTGCACTATCATCAACCAGACACCACACAACAAAATATTGTAAATTGGACAAAATAAAAGATTAAGGAAAAACAAGTAAACATTACAAAGAAATAAGATAACAAGTAGAGATAAAGAGCATAATGCAAATGCATACAAACATGTTTTGGTCCTTATGTTTGACAATAATGATAACCCAGACATTATCGGGTAAACCACACAATCTTGTTTGTTTGCATTCTATAGAAAATAAGATTACATTTAACAAATATTGTATTTCACAAAGAAATAGATTAAGAAAATTGTAATCATTTTAGTAGTTATATAAGCAGAACATAATTTGAAAAAAGGAAAGAATAAAGTATAATGTCACAGAAGTAACATCGTCGGCATTTTTATTCCTCCGCTCGAACAATTAAAACTCGCGCTGGTCCCTGCTCAGAGCAAATGGTTTTCCAACTCGTGAGCACGCCACGTATATCCGTCCTTGTTAAAAACATAGCATTTCCAAATTTATGCCACACGCTTCTAGCGACTATCCTTGTGTCCTATTGATTCTCATCTCAAATGCAATTTTCACTTGAAACGGAATGCGTTTGGAACTGATATGGAAAATTTGTAGAACTCTTTGAAAACTGAAAAGGTTTGGAATTGAAATGGCAAATCGTTGGAGCTCAGAGGAATTCGTAGAGTCATTCTGCCCCATTCTATAAGATGCTACGTTACAATCAGTCGTGTTGCATTACACAGTTTCGGTGCTTGAAGATTGCGAAACGTAATAACGACAGATCCAACTTTGAGACGCAAATAATGCGGTGTCATACCAAGCCTCTCCAAAGCACTTAGAAATTCCACTTGATAATTCGCGGCTTCGTCTCATTGTCAAGACGATCGATCGATTTGTATGAGCGCAAGTCTCCCGGAATTTGACTTTAAATCTTCCAGTTTATGTCAACAACATCGGTATTTTTGGCAGCTAACATTGCGCTTGCACTTAAGGACTCGTACTTACGATAATTTGGCCAATGTCCGAACATTCCTGATGAGTTCATCTTTCGTGAATTGATAAACGACAGATGGAATTGATATCGAACCACCGGAATTGATCCATTTCCAATTTTTAGACGCGGATTTGAAGGCTGATTTGTCTAAATGTTTATAGCGAAAAGTGTGCGTACTTCATTTTCATTCCAGTGATTAACATGTTCCAGAAATTGTAATTGCTGGCTTACTTCTCCAAAATTTGCATACACCGTACCATTCACAGTACGGAATGACTCAAATAAAGTTGAACCGCGTACATTAATCAATAGCAACCTAAGGTAGAAACAATCGTCGTTTATCGGGTGGATTGTGTAAATTTGTCCTAATGCATTAGTTGATAACACACATGGATGTTAATCTACTGGTTGGAATTGCTTTCTGCGCAGCTATTTCTTTGACGATGCATTCCAGATATAATATCAAGGTATTTCCGAAGAGAGCAAGGTTCTCGCAAACGGGTCACTGACGAAAGTTGAGAAAAAACTCGTCAATGTTAATTTTGTTGCTGGCGGTGTTTCCACTGGCTGTGCTGTATTCTCTGGGTTGAAATACACTCTCCAAATTAACTGCGAGACGCACAACAGTCGGAAAACGTTCATGAATTGCAAAAGTAAATATCCTACAAAGCGCTTTATTGCAGTTCTCGTATCGATGGTATCGTTCAAGACCAATAACCGCCATGTTGCTTCCTTTGGTGACGTAATTACAAACGTATTTTATCGATTACACCAAACTGCAACACTAAACATTGATATGAGTTTTGAATGTGAATTACACAATAATGGCGAATATGATACGATCCATGTGTTGTCAACTTCAATATTCATTCTTCTAAATTGAATGCTGAATGTTCTGCCATTGTCGTCTGGTGAGCCACGCCTATACAGTGGATATCAATCATTTCATGTTTGAGTTTCCGAAAGAAAAGCACTTGGATAGTGTTTCGTGCATTTATTGTCAGACATACAACTCGAAGTGGGAGTGTGGTGTCCGCAAGGTCCATGAACCATATTGGTTTTCACCATTTTGTATAATACTGTATCTTTCTCTGCATCAGGAATTTCCGCAGAAATGAGTTCATCAGTTTGATCTGGTGTAACCACCATCCACCATCCAAAGAAGAATGTGTGCGTGCGGCTAATTTTTTTTGCTACTCAAAGAATACATCCAGCATCTAACAGCACCATATGTTGCTTCAAGATAAAGTACATCAAACATCACTGCTGTTGTTTGAAAAGTCGTGCTGTGACATCGTGACGATCGCTTGCTGATTGACCGCGTTCCATAATTCCACATGTATGTCATTGCATTCTAGGATTAGTCGTTCATTTGGCTGCCATACGTTGATGGCAAAAGGAACGCCGACCGATATTAGCGCGACCTCTTCGTGGCTTCGTAAGAAATTTCAATCTGTAATTGATAACTTTATGTGAAACATAACGTTTTCACTGAATAATTTTCAATAATTTTTCCTTTGAACAGCCGAAATAAAAAAAGCATGCAACCGAAATTGAATGATTCTAATATTTGACAAACAAAAATTTTGAAAAACAAAACAGACAAAAATTGAAAAAAAAAATTTGTATAGAAAAATGTTACTTTTTGGGAATTTTCCAATTTCCAATTTCCCTTAACATTTAGGAGGATGAAAAATTGATGTTGTCCGATTCTCCACCCTAGCCGATATGCACGCTAAGATTCACGAGAATCGGTCGAGCGGTTTCAGAGGAGTTCAATAACGTACACCGGGACACGAGAATTTTATATATTAGATGTTTTCCGGGAGCTATGCTCCTTTATTGAATTCCGCTTGAGAACTAAAGTTTATAATTAATTATACTTAACTGTAGACCTATGTTTACCGCTGCAACGGGTATGGAGCTGCTGACGCTGCGCTTCCCACTGGTTGCCACTACACGTGTCGCACTCTCAGCGATGTAGTGGTGTCATATTATATTACTTTGTATCATATGATATTAATGCATCATATGATACTTTTTGAATGTGTGGGGTGCTAACTTGTATATATTTCAAAGAAATTTGTAGTTTTTATTTTTTTTGTATTGAAACTCGTAAATTGTTGGCTTTTAAACCCCTTTCATAAATTGCTTTTTTTACGATTTCTAAAACAATGGGTGGCTAAGTGAGCCTTAGTCGCCTGCCCCACACCACACCTACACCCATCTCTAACACGCACACTCACCACACTCACCTCGACATCACCACACTCCACATCAACACCACCCACACGCGCGAGCGCAGGATCCACATACTCAAACACACACCACACCCAGAGAACTTAAAACATAGAGAAGGTGCAGGTTAGATGTCGAACAATTTATAAGATTGGAGTAAGGAATTCACCTCACAACTTCAGAATTCACGATGTGAAATGTTAACATTTTTAACAGTTCTCCACATACTCAAACAGAGAATATGAAGAGAAATAATATACGTACGGCTTATGATGCCATAGCATGTACATATGCGCAATCAGGGAATATTGAAAAAAAATAACTTCTTTGATATTCCATTTTTAACAGCGAAAAAATGTGTACAAATACAGCTCTCTCACATACTCATGAATATGAAGAGACATAAATATACATACATATGTATGCATGCTCCTTATGATACTCCCTACAACAGCGTTGTGATATTTCCATGCTTCAATTTTTTCTTTCATGCAATGTATGCAAATATGTATGTATGCTTTTGCGCTTGCCGTCGGCATTTCCATATTGGCATGTAATAATTATGATATGAGTATATTTTGTATGAATGCATGCATAGTACTATTTACAGTCTATTTAGACTTGTATATTCAATAATTTTATTTGATTTTTACATAATATACTATACTAATAAATATTTTTGTATTATGTTTCTTAGTAATAGAAATTGAATTTATCACAACAATATATAAACATATCGTCTATCATATTAATCTTACTATCTACCCATATGATTGCATGTATGTACTTATGTATACGCATGTGCGCATTCAGAAATTCAAATCATGATTTTATCACTTATCAGTACATACATATGTATATTACATGCGCGCGCATTAATTTGCATGTTCATGCATTCATATATATTTATATGTACATATATTTGTATACACTTCCGAACAACTAATGCATAAGCATACAAACATACATATGCGTACACATGTGAATATGTCACCAACAAAAATTAAAACATTGTTCTACAAAAACAACAATTGCCTAAATAGCATAAGCATGGCAAGTCAATATGGCAGCCGAATTGGCGAAGCCCAAATGTAGTAAATTTTACAGCAATAACAATTTCATTCATAAACGCAGGCGCAAATTCCACAAGCAACCTCGCTTCATTCATAGAAACAGACGCCGTAACATCTCCCCGAGCATGCCTTTGCCCACAAGCGTCTTTTCGCGACGATGGCAAAAGCTAAAAATCATAAATTGAACAACTTTCTGATGATTCTTCACAGAAAGAAGTGACAAAAGTGGCAACATAGCCGTTGTCGATTTACAATACTTGTCTAAAATATTTTTCCGTGACTCGCAAAAATCTGCGTCGATATGTATGCACGCTCATACATCTTCATACATATTTACGCTAGCTTGTTGGCGACGCTGTTCGAGCAGCAAGGGAAGCGGTAACAATCGGCGATCGTTTGTTAGTTTCTTTCGGCACAGCTCGGATTTTCTATCATCACATAAGTGCTGAACCAATGAGCGCGACAAATATTAGAATACACACGTTCTTAGGGACACAGTTATTAAGCCAGCTGCACAACTACATAACTGTGTCCATAAGAACGTGTGTATTTTAATATTTGACAGATGTCGCTTGTAGTCTGTCGTGCTCAATTTGTTCAGCACTTGACTCTTTGACAAAACGCAAGTTTCGGCCATTGGTTGACCATGAAAACGGAGATGCGAAAGAAGCGTGCGACACTTGTTATTATGAATGTATGTACATATGTATGTATGTGGCTCGCATTTGCTTTCGTAAACATACAGACAAATGTGCCAAAGAAATAATATATGTACAATAGAAATTCTATTGGTACAAATATGGAAATGATAACGAAATAATGCGAATATGCATATTTCATGAAGGTCATTAATTTTTTTTAAGAAATGGAAGGAATGAATGGAAGTGTTTATATGAGCACATTTAAGTTCATTTCATAATAGTCGAAATTAATATCATTTTTGAAATAATAATTTATAGAAAATTATTTTTTGTTAAATTTTATAACATAAAATTTTTACCATTTTTCGGAAAACAATGGTTCTTATAACACAAAATAATCACGCATACTTATGTGACAATGGTTCATATAATACATGCATATGTTACTCAGAGAATGCTTTTTTACATTCTTTGTGTGAGTTTGTATATTTTTCTTCAAAGCATTTCTCTTTACTCATTCTCGAAAGAATTCAGTCGTTTTACATATATTTCTGCCATTGAACGTGCTCATATCTGCTAAATAGCAGCGAGAATGGTGAATTCCTTACTTCAATCTTATAAGCTCTTGTTAGCCGTCCAATCGAACATCATACAGAATTCAATTTGCACCTTCTCTATGTTTTATGTTCTCTGGTTGAACTCAACAGAGAACATAAAACATAGAGAAGGTGCAAATTGAATTCTGTATGATGTTCGATTGGACGGCTAACAGAGCTTATAAGATTGAAGTAAGGAATTCACCATTCTCGCTGCTATTTAGCAGATATGAGCACGTTCAATGGCAGAAATATATGTAAAACAACTGAATTCTTGCGAGAATGAATAAAGAGAAATGCTTTGATGAAAAATATACAAACTCACACAAAGAATGTAAAAAAGCATTCTCTTTTTAGTAACATATGCAAATTAAAAACGCACTTTTTTGAGTTTTCGTGGGCAACTACGGGCAACTGCCCGTGGTCGGGCAACTGCCTCGTTTTCTTTATTATATTTTCTTAAATACAATATTTTGCTTAAGCCTAGATACAAATATTAATCTTACATTCTAGGAAGTATATCTACAATCCACTTGAGATAGGACATATGTAGGACATATGTTACATATGTAGGACATATCTTACAATCTATGGGTTACATTTTTGGACCACCTAAGGCGGACAGTATTAGCAAAGTACACATAATGTTACTTACGGATACTTAATACGGACCATATGGGTCGTAAGTGTCATGTTACATATTTATAACAGAAATACAATATGTTCATGTAATGTGAACTGGTGGTATTAACTTGCATGCCTATATTGTATTATATGTATGAACCATTGTCACATATGCGTGATTACTTTGTGTTATAAGAACCATTGTTTTCCGAAAAATGGTAAAAATTGTATGTTATAAAATTAAATAAAAAATAATTTTCAATAAATTATTATTTCAAAAATTATCATTTCTTAAAAAAATTAATGACCTTCCATTTCTTATGAAATATGCATATTCGCATTATTTCGTTATCATTTCCATATTTGTACCAATAGAATTTCTATTGTACATATATTATTTCTTTTGGGCATTTGTCTGTATGTTTACGAAAAGCAAATGCGAGTCACATACATACATATGTACATACATTCATAATAACAAGTGTCGTACGCTTCTTTCGCATCTCCGTTTTCATGGTCAACCAATGGCCGAAACTTGCGTTTTGTCAGAGTCAAGTGCTGAACAAATTGAGCACGACAGACTACAAGCGACATCTGTCAAATATTAAAATACACACGTTCTTATGGACACAGTTATGTAGTTGTGCAGCTGGCTTAATAACTGTGTCCCTAAGAACGTGTGTATTCTAATATTTGTCGCGCTCATTGGTTCAGCACTTATGTATGTGATGATAGAAAATCCGAGCTGTGCCGAAAGAAACTAACAAACGATCGCCGATTGTTACCGCTTCCCTTGCTGCTCGAACAGCGTCGCCAACAAGCTAGCGTAAATATGTATGAAGATGTATGAGCGTGCATACATATCGACGCAGATTTTTGCGAGTCACGGAAAAATATTTTAGACAAATATTGTAAATCGACAACGGCTATGTTGCCACTTTTGTCACTTCTTTCTGTGAAGAATCATCAGAAAGTTGTTCAATTTATGATTTTTAGCTTTTGGCATCGTCGCGAAAAGACGCTTGTCAGGGCAAAGGCATGCTCGGGGAGATGTTACGGCGTCTGTTTCTATGTAGGAATGAAGCGAGGTTGCTTCAATGTGGAATTTGCGCCCGCGTTTATGAATGAAATTGTTATTGCTGTAAAATTTACTACATTTGAGCTTCGCCAATTCGGCTGCCATATTGGCTTGCCATGCTTATGCTATTTAGACAATTGTTGTTTTTGTAGAACAATGCTTCAATTTTTTGTTGGTGACATATTCACATATGTATGTTTGTATGCTTTTGCATTATTTGTTCGGAAGTGTTTACAAATATATGTACATAAAAATATATATGAATGCATGAACATGCAAATTAATGCGCGCGCATGTAATATACATACATATGTACATATTGATAAATGATAAAACCACGATTTGAATTTCTGAACGCGCACATGCGAATACATACATACATACATGCAATCATATGGGTAGATAGTAAGATTAATATGATAGACGATATATTTATACATATATTGTTGTGATAAATTCAATTTCTATTACTAAGAAACATAATACAAAAATATTTATTAGTATAGTATATTATGTAAAAATCAAATAAAATTATTAAATATACAAGTCTAAATAGACTGTAAATAGTACAATGCATGCATTCATACAAAATTATACTCATATCATAATTATTACATGTCAATATGGAAATGCCGACGGCAAAACGCAAAAGCATACATACATATTTGCATACATTGCGAAAGAAAAAATTGAAGCATGGAAATGTCACAACGCTGTTGTAGGGAGTATCATAAGGAGCATGCATACATATGTATGTATATTTATGTCTCTTCATATTCATGAGTATGTGAGAGAGCTGTATTTGTACACATTTTTCGCTGTTCAAATTGAATTTCAAAGAACTTATTTTTCTTCGATATTCCCTGATTGCGCATATGTACATGCTATGGCATCATAAGCCGTACGTATATTACGTGCAACAATCTTTGGCTTTGTTCATTATCAGTCAATATATTGTTAATTTCAAACCAATTGTCAATTATGGATTTAATCATTCTATAATTAGAATTCCACCGAGTAGGAAATTGGGATTTCAATGAAGTGGGTAGAAGATGCTGTAAATTTGCTTTCTTAAAATATTTAACAATTTTTTTACAAGAAGCTAACACATCTGTAAGCTCTTCTATCTCCTCGAATGATTTGTCCAATACATTGGAAAATAGATGGCTACTGCAGTTAAGACGTATATTTTGTTTTAAAGCTTTAACCATGTTACTTCCTCTGTCAGTAATGAATTTAATTTGGCTCATATTTTGAACACCATATTCTTTAAACATACTGCTAAGTCTATTAAGAACATTGTCACCCGAAGAACTTTCATAATTCATAGATTTCATTCCCAAAACCAAGTCGAAGTATTTCAAGTCTTTTTGGTAGTGGAAGGTAACTCCTAAAAAGTTCCGCTTCACATAGTTGTCCGTCCACAAGTCGATTGTGACTGAAGTTCCACCGCTGCTCACAATATTATTTTATTTCTTCTTTAAGTTCTTCTTTTTTTTCATTTGCACATTTTTGAACATTGCGGGAAATTGTTGTTGCGCTCGGTAACAAATCCTCCACATCGACGTGTTCGCCATACGATGCACCTATCTTTATGAAGAATTTCACAAGTTTTATAAAGCCTGAGCCTTGCACAACCGAAAATGGTCGGCAGTCTTCAACAACTTAGAATGTAAATTTTTTTACAGCTTCATTCTTGTCTTCCACCGTGACGGTTCTTAATTCTTGCGATGTTTTAATATTTCTGAGCATGGGGTTAGCATAATTAGGTTAGACGTCTGACCATTGTAATATTTCAATACTTTTAAGCAAGTGCGGCAGTAAACAAAACCTTCCAGTACAGTTCCGTCCGGTTTCAAAATTTCTGATAAAATATTCCATACGAAACTTCGGCCTTTGCGCTTACTAATGCCATTCCGCAATTTTGTAACCAATAGAATCTTCGCCATTATTTTCAATAAATATCATGTAGCATACGATTATATAAAATTCTTAACACTCACAAAGCCAAATTAATCAACTGGTACTCGACGATTGCTAATATAAACAAAAATGCTTTGCACACTCGAGCCTAAACTCGGACACTCGAGTGTATTGATCCGCAAAACACTCGAACCCAAACAAACACGTATGAACGACACTCGAGTGTTGTGATCAACACGTTCGTCTGCGCACAGTCGCTAACGAGCAATCCTTCTGCTCGTTCAAAGAAAGCGATACAAGCCGGTTTTGGGTAAGTGTTCGAGTGTGCACGGAAATTGTGTGTCCGTTGCAGATCTCTGGTACATACGTATCATACCACTCAACCATTCTCCCGCATTATCCCGCTTTTAATTCGCTTTGCATTTTTGCTAACAAAGACATCGCCAAATCAACGGGTAAAGTGCCGCGAGTTTTTATCATCAAACTTTCTATGGTCTTTCCAGAGAACATAGAACATAGAAAGAGTGCAGGTTCGACAGCGAACATTTGATAAAAATTGTGACACGGAATCTCACCACACAAATACAAATTCACGCTGTGAAATGTTAACATTTTTCACAGTTCTCCACATACTCAAACAGAGAATATGAAGAGAAATATTTACATACGTACGGCTTATGATGCCATAGCATGTATGCGCAATCAGGGAATATTGCAGAAAAATAAGTTCTTTGATATTACATTTTTAACAGCGAAAAATGTGTACAAATACAGCTCTCTTACATACTCAAGAATATGAAGAGACATAAATACATACATATGTATGCATGCTCCTTATGATACTCCCAACAACAGCATGCAATATATTGGCATGTAATAATTATGATATGAGTATAATTTTGTATGAATGCATGTATGAAAGTACTATTTAAAAAGTACAGTCAATTTAGACTTGTATATTTAACAATTTAATTTGATTTTTACATAATATACTATACTAATAAATATTTTGTATTATGTTTCTTAGTAATAGAAATTGAATTTATCACAACAATGCATATTATATACATAAATATATCGTCTATCATAAACGCAATCTTATTATTCTGCCCATATGATTCATAATTGTATACGCCATAAGCAGATTGATCTGCATGCTTTATACATGCATTCATTTACGGTGGCTTATACTTATGTACATTTATTTGTGATATACTTCGAACAAATAATTCACAAGCATACAAACATACATACATACGTATGCGTACACATGTGAATATGTCACCAACAAAAAATTTAAGCATTGTTCTACAAAAACAACAATTGCCTAAATAGCATAAGCATGGCAAGCCAATATGGCAGCCGAATTGGCGAAGCCCAAATGTAGTAAATTTTACAGCAAGAACAATTTAATTCACACAAACGCAGGCGCTTTAATTCTACAAGCGACCTCGCTCATAGAAGTGCTGAACACAATGAGCGCGACAGACTGCAAGCGACATTTGTCAAATATTAGAATACACACGTTCTTAGGGACTCATTTATTGAGGCAGCTTCACAACTATATAACTGTGTCCATAAGAACGTATTCGACAGATGTCGCTTGCAGTCGTCGCTCAATTTGTTCAGCACTTGACTCTTTTGACGAACGCCAGTTTCGGCCATTGGTTGACCGTGACAACGGAGATGTGAAAGAAGCGTGCGACACTTGTTAATATGAATGTATGTACATATGGTATGTATATAGGTTCGCATTTGCTTTCGTAAACATACAGACAAATGTGCCAAAAGAAATAATATATATGTATTAACATATGTACAGATGCATGTGTCATAGAAATTCTATTGGTACAAATATGGAAATGATAACGAAATAATTCTTCATTCACAATAGTCGAAATTGATATAATATAATAGTCGAAATTAATATCATTTTTGAAATAATAATTTATTTAAACTTATTTTTTTATTTAATTTTATCACATAAAATGTTTGCATTTTTCTGAAAAATCAATGGTTCATATAATACAAAATAAGCATGCATATGTCACTCAGAGAATGCTTTTTTTACATTCTTTGTTTGACTTTGCATATTTTTCTTCAAAGCATTTCTCTTTATTCATTCTCGCATGAATTCAGTCGCTTTACATATATTTCTGCCATTGCACATGCTCAATTCTGCTAAATAGCAGCGAGAATGGTGAAATTCCGTGTCGCAATTTTATGAGCTCTGTTAGCCGTCCAATCGAACATCATACAGAATTCAGTTTGCACCTTCTCTATGTTTTATGTTCTCTGGTCTTTCGAGCCGTACCGGACGGCACTAGTGATAAATAAACATAAAATTCCTTAAAAAAAAATATATATAAAATAAAATCGGTCACGGTAACGCGGTAACCAAATTAAATTAAAAAAAAGAACGTTGGTGAATATATATAAAAAATAAAAAGCAAAAAAAAAATAAAATAAAAAAAATAGTGCTAAAAATCGTGAAAAGTGATAAAAAAATGTAGAAAGACAACGGTAGTGAAGTGACAGTTAAAAAAAAAAAAAAAATTATATACATACATATGTATATTGTGGGATAGGGTGGGTCCAGAGAACGTATATTTACAGAGAAGGTCCAACAACGGACAAGAGTGTGAACTGTCAAAAGCTAACAAAATGCAATGAGTGCATTTCACCACAGCTAGCTAAGAAGGAGAAATCTTAACAGTGGCGCGTGTGAGCAGAGCTGAGCATTTAATGAAAATTGTGCTCAGAAACATGCATTGCTATTACAGACGTATGTTGGCCTTTTGCTTATATTTTTATATGCTCATATGCCATCATGTTAATTGATGTGATTATCATTATGCGCATTTCTATGAATATATGCATAATTTATATCATTCTAATTAAATTATGCTGTTTTCAAAACAATATTTGTAGTTAATGTGCAATTAAGAGTTATTTATTAAAATATTTCTTATGTTTGAGAATATATTATAATTTCATATGCATAGTTATGTACCACCAGTTACACATTACATATGAAGTTAATACCACCAGTTATATGAACATCTTTATCTGTCATAAATATGTAACATGACACTTACGACCCATATGGTCCGTATTGAAACATTATGTGTACTTTGCTAATACTGTCCACCTTAGGTGGTCCCAAAATATAATTCATAGATTGTAAGATGAATCTTTCCACTTGTAACATATGTATGTCATATCTCAAGTGGATTGTAGATATACTTCCTAGAATGTAAGATAAATATTTGTATATAGACTTAAGCAAAATACTGTATATAAGAAAACATAATAAAGAAAACGAGGCAGTTGACCACACGGGAGTTGACCACAGGCAGTTGCCCGTAGTTGCCCACGAGAACTAAACGGAGTTTTTAATTGGCGATCCTGCCAGGAGATGAAATAATCTCTGGCGGACCAAAATGTAACAATAAATTTCGGCGGTCACCATTTAAGGGGACAAAAAATCCCCGTGTTACCGTTTGAAAAACAATCAAGTATCCTCAATTGAGGAGAAAAGTAAAAAAAAAAGTTCAAAAAACGCTAAGTCCAAAAAGAGACACATAATCAAAAAAATCTCAGCGCCACTTAGAAAATTATTGAAAAAATTTCGAGTGTGTGTTTGTGCCTACTGCCAATCGAACGCGCCTTGTCTAAACGGATTACGAGCGAACAACAAGCAAACATACGTCCACATAAAAAACGCTGAAAGCCCCTTATAAAAACAAAAGAATCAAAAAATTTCTGTAAATCAGAAATTTCGCCAAAAACATCTTATTTCATCTAAACCTCTCACACGGCCTCCAGCGACGATCATCCGCACAACCAACAGCCAAAATTCTATTCAAAAAGCAACAGCAGCAGCAAAGGCAACAACAACATAAAATTAAGTGTAAGCAAAGCTTATACTATTTATTAATTAAATGGGAAATAATCCCACTAATATTAAGTATGAAAAATTATTTCACTGTGAGTATTGCAAAACCAATAATCATGCCACTCACAACTGTTCGTGTTTAAAAATAATAAAAAAAAAACAAGATAAAATCTAATCTTAACAAGATATACTCTATTAGCATATCAAATATATACAAATTATATTAAATTAAATCTAAAAAATTTCAAATGAAGGCTCGACCAGCCAAATAATAAAATATATTTTAAAACCACGATTCACTACCACAAGGGGGACCCTCCGGTTTATAATATAAACTCAGTTCTGCGAATCTGAACTCCAGACCCTCCAGAATAAAAGAGTATCTTTTCCCAGAAAAGATCAAAACAAATATTTAAATACAGGCGGGCAACAAAATATATCCCATTTAAATATTTTTAATATGAAGTTATTACAATAGATTTATGCAAAAAGAAATTTAACTATTATATATTTTTGTGAGTATTACTATATACATATGTTATTTCATGAAACTCACAAATATATATATATATAAAAAAACAAACAAAACCGAAAAATAAATTTAAAGGAAAAAAATAAATCTTTGGGAGCAGAGACTCCTGAAGAGCCTGCCGAAGATTTTTCCGGCAATATTTTATTAACAAAAAAAAAAATATTTTGGGACAAAAAGGTCCTAAAACGCCAGATGAAGATTCATACCGGCAAAATAAAACAAAAAAAATAATGGAAAAATATATAAAATAAATATAAATATATATACGTAAATCAAAATATAAAAATTCAAAATTTATATTACTTTGAACAAAAAAGTCTTAAGGCACCAGCCGAAGAAAGTACCGGCAATACTAAAAATAAAAAAATACTTTAAAATTGTGGAACAAAAAGTTCAACAACGCCAGCTGAAGATTTTACCGGTATAATAAAACAAAAAAGAATGGCGATAAGTCAAATAGAATATAAAAATACTAAATTTAAAATACTTGGGACCAGAAAATCCTAAGACGCCAGTCGAAGATAATACCGACAATAAAATAAAAGAATATACTCCAAAAAAGGAGGTACTAATATTTTAAATAAATAATTTCAATAATTGGGGTACTCACAAGCCATCGTAAAATCGTAAAATTATAAATTTTTACACTTGCTTAAAAAAAAAAAATGTTGTTAGATTTCATACAAAAATGAGTTTACACATTTACAAATCTCAATGTTATGTTTTCGAATCGTTATAACTTATAACTTTATGCGACTTGAGAAAACCCTAAATGTAAAAGAAAAAATTGCTGAAATGTATTCAGGCAATAATACAATAAAAGATGTCATATATAAATATACTTCCATCAAAAAATAATTAGAAGTCAAAAATAATATAAAATGTATCGAAAGTATATTTAAGAGTCAAATTTAAATAAATTAAGATTTCAAGATAGTACTGTTCAAATTGATAAATAGTCTATAGTCTCGCGTACTACTATATATCCATTTGAATCGGGTCGCTTCAATTTAGAGGTGGGGGAGTTAATACCACCAGTTCACATTACATGAACATATTCTTTATCTGTCATAAATATGTAACATGACACTTACGACCCATATGGTCCGTATTGAAACATTATGTGTACTTTGCTAATACTGTCCACCTCAGGTGGTCCCAAAATATAATTCATAGATTGTAAGATGAATCTTTCCACTTGTAACATATGTATGTCATATCTCAAGTGGATTGTAGATATACTTCCTAGAATGTAAGATAAATATTTGTATCTAGACTTAAGCAAAATACTGTATATAAGAAAACATAATAAAGAAAACGAGGCAGTTGACCACACGGGAGTTGACCACAGGCAGTTGCCCGTAGTTGCCCACGAGAACTAAACGGAGTTTTTAATTTGCACATATGTATGTAAGTACAATTCAAATTCAAATCGTAATATCATTTATCAGTAATAAGTGTGCGCGCACTGCTCTATATGTATGTATGTACATGCATATGTGTACGACATTGCCGAACAAATAATAAACAACTTTGTCGTCGCGTCATTCTTTCGACACATTGACTCTTTGACATGAAAGCAAAAAATATGAGCTTCGCCATTGGTTGTCCGCGTCAACGTAGATTTCACACGAAGCATTGAGTGTACATATTTACATACATTTGTTGCATGTAGACAAATTTACAAACATTATGCGTATGGTCTGTCATATTTGTTTACATGCACACATAATTATATATGGGCAAATGTGCGACCGCTTGGTCTTTTAACATGATATCGAAAAGTTTAATGCCCAAAGCAAATATTTATTTAAGTATATAAATAAACATATGTATGTCGTACCAAACCTATATAAAATGCATATTTAGGTAGTAATACAAATCTTATTGAATTATATATTTGTAAAGATTTTATGGAATTCATCATAAAATAGCTCAATCTTAAAATATATACATATGTATGTACACACTTATGTGCTTTCATTACAAATATATGTATGTACATATGTATACCGATCTATAAATTATATGCAGCATCGTGTGCGCATAGTAAAAAGGGAATCTGTAAGCGTACAAATTAACATATTTTTTCCCATTTTCTGTAACAACTACTCAGTTCTGTTATTGTCGTGCCCCTGATGTTAAATGGTGAAATGCGCTAATAATTTTCTGTGGTGAAATGCACTCATCCAAAACAGTAAATATCCCAAAATCCAAATATCCCTAAATTCTCGACATCGTGAACCTTCTCTATAATATACGTTCTCTGGTGGGTCGATTCCGGACTTTTTTCGATTCGGGATTTATAATAGTGCGAAAAAATTGCCTTAGTACTTCCTGGTTCCAATGCAACTTTTTGTTTTGAGATCGGATTGCATCTTCAACCCCAGCTCCGGCCTTGAAATTTCGGAAATTCGCCTAAAATCGTGAAACTGTCTACATAGCGCCTGATATACGAATCTCATGGCAAAATGTATAAAACAAAAGTTATTTGTCACGTCATTTGCTACCGAAATGGTGTACGTGATCATGACCGTAGGACGAACCGTTCCCGAGATACGAGCGAAAAGGCGGCGCACCACAGCGCAAGGTGAAAATTGTTGCAGCTCTCAGCTAACCTGTATTGGTCATCCAGAACCCATCGCGTGGAGGTGGCTGCTCTTCGGGTTCCTCCCAAGCCAAACCCAACCAACCAACCATATGTCAGGCTTGTTTTAGTCTGAATCTGTGTCAAATTTATTGATAAAATCAGATTTTGTACTAAACTTTGGCACCTGTTGCCAAGATTTCAGTGTAGGGCGTATAAAATGATCACGAGATTGGGGGCCAATAACTTTAGAAAATGCCTCTGTCACCAGTTTGACGATTCGCTCGACTGCCACGGTGTGAGAGGGGAATTCACTAAATTTCCTGCAGAGGTATGGATATGGTGTCTCCCGACAGCCCCTTTAATGAGTTCTTCGTTAGAAACTGAACAAAGAACTGATGGAACAGTCAAGGTAATAGTCTTTCAGTTAATCATATCGTAATAATTATTAGCTTTGAAATTCAGCTTTGGCACTTTATTACATCTAACCCTTCTATTTACAGTGTCAGACTCTGCTTCTCTGGCTGCCAGAAGACGGTCACGGGCCAACTTTCTGACTTCTATCCGTTCGTCAGTCATCATACTAAGGAGAATGTTTTCTGGAAGAGCAATGAAAGCATTCTGTTGAATGGATGAATCGACAACCTTGCGTAGTTTAGCAGGTAAGTATCTCGACCTTTGAATTGCAGCATAGAGATGGCGCGAGCCATCTTTGATTGAACTGTTGAATCTTATTGAGAACCACAAAGGTGAGTAAACTGTAAGTATGTACTTGACCAAAACCTTTATTTCCTTTGTTGGTTTGTCAGTAGAAATGTATAATCTCAGAATTCTATTTGCACTGGTGAGCCAGCGAGATTTGCACATGTTACCTGGATGCATCGACGCTAAATCTGAGGAACATTGACCGGAAAAAACAGCTTCTGATATTTTATAGAGATAAGCTTGGTCTGTGCTAAGTTGGGTCGGATTAATAACCTCAGAAGGTAATTGGCAGGATGGAAAACTTTCAAATTTGTCAACAGGCAACTTCTCACAATCAGGGAGCAGTTTACCTATGTCGCCAGAGAATGTATTTGGACTCTTTGAGACACCATCTATGTGTTCGAAAAGAGCACGAAATGGAAGTTCGTTGAAATATAGAAGACAAACAACCCACTGTAATGGCCTACCTATTCTTTCTTCTAGTTTCCGAATGATTCCACCTCTCCAACCTGTGTTCGTGTTGGTGCCATCAGCACCGACCACTTCTATATGTTCCACATCAACTGAATTCTCTTGTAAATGTTGTCATATAGCTTGCGTCTCATCCTCAGCTGACCCGGAAGGAGAGGTGACGTGGCCAAAGTAATGACAACCAGGTTCCGCTATAAGAGAAATATGTTTCTCTTTGACAGTGTCGCGGTAGTACTTTTCACCTTCGCTGACTTGTGGAAGTGTATTGTCTTTGCGACCGTCAAAATACAGCCCATATACAGAGTCAATATTTTCGGTGTTTTGGAGCTTAACTCCAACACTTTTTTTGCCCGATTAATCTTGCATTTGTCAGTGACAAAAATAGCCTGATCCTCTGTTATTAAACCTGCTTTTTTGGCATCCAGGAAAGCAGATGAAACAATCAAGGCCGCTGCTCTATAACTTACTCCAAATCTTTGGGCAGCTAAAGCAGTGTGTTCTAATACTAGTGTGTTTTGTTTGATTTTAGAGGATGGAATAGAAAATTCATCATCAGCATCGTTTTTGGAAGAATCCATGTGCGACGCCCCTACATTGTTGTCGTCTGTATGAGAGTCTGGCTGATCTGAATGATCACGTGTTCTAGCTGATACTTTTCTGGTAAGTGTTGATGTTGAATGACGTTTTGAAAGCTTTTCTTTACGTTCATTTTTCTTTGTAATCTTTTTTATTTCAGGTAGATCAACACTTCCAATGCGACCAATTTTTCTGGTTCTCTGGTCCAAGAGAAATGGTTGTTCATTGATAGGAACTTTCCTTTCCTTTGGACAAGTGCAAGAAGAAAAATAAATGCATTTACAAGCAGCGATGTCAAATAATTTTCCGGCAGAAAAGACAAAGTCGTCTCTTTTAGAGCTCAAACCTATTGGGTTCCTTAAAAATATATATATATAAAACTATCGGAATAGATGACTTTTTGAAAGTATTTTCAACCTTTTTTGCAACTATTTCTGTAACCTCTTTACTCCTAGGTTCATAGTTGTCGACTCGGAGTCGCCCTATACGAAATCTTTCAAACTGATAATACAAAATAACATCCTGGTAAGTAGGTAACTGGGGCTCAGAGAGATTGTACGGATATATGCCAAACACAGGACATTTCTGTCTAAATTTAAATTTAGATACAGACATTTTGAGGTCTGTGTTCTGTTGAGAGAATATAAGTGATAGCACTCGGCGAAATCAACGACAAGAGTGAAGGCACACGATGAAAAAATATTTATGTGTGGAGACCAGACCGAACGTGTAATTTGGCGTAGGTGAATGAATGTGAGTGATAGCACTCGGCGAAATCAACGTCAAGAAGTGTGGCCGCAAGCCGATTTTTACCTTGCGCTGTGGAGCGCCGCATTTTCGCTCGTATCTCGGGAACGGTTCGTCCTACGGCCATCATCACGTACACCATTTCGGTAGCAAATGGCGTGAAAAATAACTTTTGTCGTATTTCAGGCGCTAGGTACACAATTTCACGATTTTAGGCGAATTTCCGAAACTTCAAGGCCGGAGTTGGGGTTGAAGATGCAATCCGATCTCAAAACAAAAAGATGCATTGGAATCAGGAAGTACTAAGGCAACTTTTCCGCACTATTAGAAATCCCGAATCGAAAAAAGTCCGGAATCGACTCACCCTATTGTGGGATAACAACGGTGGTGACCTACACGGTTTAAACAAGACCCGTAGGTAGGTAGGAGAGCAGCCCTATCGGGCTTAATTAACACTTGATGTGCTATTTTGATGCACTGTTCGTAGAACCTCCTGTATCTGCTATTGCGTTTCACCTTCTCTTTCAAACCATTTTGAAGTTTCAATGAAACTACTTATGTCCGATATGCTTTTAGTGAAAATCCATTCAAGGTTTGGTGCTAGATGGATTCCAAGTGTTTTGTAGAGTAGAGCTGGGCATTCGCAGAGAAAGTGTAGGGCATACCCATTTTGGATGCGTGTTCCCCAAATGGCCAGTGCCCTGTTGTGGTAGCTGTTACTCTGTAAATACTTTTGCTTGACCTATTTAGCAAGTCATTGGTTCTCTTCCTGTCATATGTTGACCATAATTGTTTAGTTATGACGCATTTTGTGATGTTTTTCCACCTGTTATTTGCAATTTGTTGAAATTGTGTATTGATCTCTCCTTTGATTGATCCTAGCGGACTTGGTATTATCTCCGCCTTGGATTCGTTGAGGAAAGCTCCTGCCTTTGCCAACTCGTCTGCTTTTTCGTTACCGAAAATGTTCTTGTGGCCGGGAACCCAGATTAAGTTTAGTTGGAGCTTGTCTTTTATTGAGCTTAGTGCTCTCTTGCAGTTGTGTACTGTGCTGGAGTTTGTCATGGGTGAAGACAAGGCCAGAAGCGCCGCCTGGCTATCCGTAAAAATAGTTGCTTTATTTGTATTCCCGTGGTTTTCTAATAGAGCTTCGCAGGCTTTTTCTATGCCTACTACTTCTGCTTGGAAGATGCTAGCCGAGTTTGGTAGACGTATAGAGAGAGATATGCCAAGATCAGTGGAGAATACCCCCGTGCCTACTCCGCAGTCCATTTTGGACCCGTCGGTATAGACTGAGATGGTATCCTCCTCTTCTACTGAGCCTCTTCTCCATTCTCGTCTAGATGGTATCCTTACCTGGAAGTGTCTATTGAAGTCCAGCTTTGGGAGAATGTAGTCTGATTTATTAATGGTGAGCTTGTTTAGGATTACACTATGTCCATAGTTCTGCTGGTTCCAACCTCCCAATTCTTTTATTCTTGTCGCCGCAATAGCTGCTGTTTTTTGAATAAAAATGTCAATTGGTAGTTGATGCGGGATCACGTTGAGCGCATCAGTCGGACATGACCTGATTGCCCCATTAACACCCGCATGTGCTGCTCTTTGTATACCATTTAATTTTTTGATGTTGTATTGTTTGTTTAGCGCTGGCCACCCTACCAGAGCTCCATATGTAATATAGGTCTTATGACCGCCGTATACATCCACATGACTATACTTGGTTTGAGGCCCCAATTCTTGTTGACGATTCTCTTGCAAGTAGAGTAGGCCATATATGATTTATTTATTCTTTTTTCTATATTTATTTTCCAGAACAGTTTGGCGTCAATCTCCACCCCAAGTATTTAGCTGTAAGGGATAGAATGAGTGTTGTACCGTTTAGTACCAGAAGGTACTTGTGAATAGCATCAATTCTGTTTTGTTTGGTTAACGCCTAGTCCATTGTTCTTAGCCTATATGTTTAACCTCTTTCCAATATCTCGCTAACTGTTGAAGGAAACATGCCTAATACGAACAACACTATATCGTCTGTATATGCTACTGCTTTCACTCCTCGACCGTTTAATTGGAGTAGTATTTCGTTCAGCGCTACAACCCATAGAAGCGGGAGAAAACCCCTCCTTGAGGAGTCCCTCTACTCACATAACTTGTTTGTGTTACAGCGCCGTTTGCTATAATAATATTTCTATTCTCAAGCGTCGATAGTATCCATCTGCACACAGTGTCATCTATGCCACCATGTGTCAGAAAATTAATTATAGCATTTATTTCTATATTATTGAAGGTGCTCTCTATATCTAGAAATGCAGTCATGGTGTATTGTTTGTAGTGTAGTGATTTTTCAATTATACTTATCACCTCCTGAAGGGCAGTTGATCGGCCCTTTATGTATGCATGTTGGGACTTCGATAACTTATCCGCCATTATTGTTCTTAAATGTAAGTCTATTCGCCTTTCTAGTACTTTTAGCATAAAGGAGGTGAGGCTTATAGGTCTAAAGTCCTTGGCAGTTTCGTGTGTTCTTCTGCCAGGTTTTGGAAGGATCACAACTTTACTTATTTTCCAACTTCTTGGAGGATAATAGAATGCTAGCTTTGTATCGGGTGATTTTTTAAGAGCTTGATAACTTTTTTTAAAAAAAAAACGCATAAAATTTGCAAAATCTCATCGGTTCTTTATTTGAAACGTTAGATTGGTTCATGACATTTACTTTTTGAAGATAATTTCATTTAAATGTTGACCGCGGCTGCGTCTTAGGTGGTCCATTCGGAAAGTCCAATTTTGGGCAACTTTTTCAAGCATTTCGGCCGGAATAGCCCGAATTTCTTCGGAAATGTTGTCTTCCAAAGCTGGAATAGTTGCTGGCTTATTTCTGTAGACTTTAGACTTGACGTAGCCCCACAAAAAATAGTCTAAAGGCGTTAAATCGCATGATCTTGGTGGCCAACTTACGGGTCCATTTCTTGAGATGAATTGTTCTCCGAAGTTTTGCCTCAAAAAGGCCATAGAATCGCGAGCTGTGTGGCATGTAGCGCCATCTTGTTGAAACCACATGTCAACCAAGTTCAGTTCTTCCATTTTTGGCAACAAAAAGTTTGTTAGCATCTTGGTTGACATGTGGTTTCAACAAGATGGCGCTACATGCCACACAGCTCGCGATTCAATGGCCATTTTGAGGGAAAACTTCGGAGAACAATTCATCTCAAGAAATGGACCCGTAAGTTGGCCACCAAGATCATGCGATTTAACGCCTTTTTAGACTATTTTTGTGGGGCTACGTCAAGTCTAAAGTCTACAGAAATAAGCCAGCAACTATTCCAGCTTTGGAAGACAACATTTCCGAAGAAATTCGGGCTATTCCGGCCGAAATGCTTGAAAAAGTTGCCCAAAATTGGACTTTCCGAATGGACCACCTAAGACGCAGCCGCGGTCAACATTTAAATGAAATTATCTTCAAAAAGTAAATGTCATGAACCAATCTAACGTTTCAAATAAAGAACCGATGAGATTTTGCAAATTTTATGCGTTTTTTTTTAAAAAAAAGTTATCAAGCTCTTAAAAAATCACCCGATATATATTTTCAAGTCTTTGAACCAATGGTTCTACCAGTTTTTGCAACATTATGGGCATAATCCCGTCAGGACCTGCCGCTTTAAATGGTGCAAAACTATTTATGGCATACTTGATTTTGCTTTTGTCTGTTATTTGGCTTTGATAATCAGCTGCGTTCAACGGTGGTTCTGGTTGAACCCTCGTTGAAGGTGTTTGCTGACTCCTGTGGAAGTGTGTTGTAATTAGTACCTCCAGCGACTCTTTTGCCAAGGAGGTCCATTACTTCCCTCCGTCCTAATGTAGGCAGTGTTAATATGATCTTTGGATAGCATTTTGCTCAGCCCAGCGGTTTCTCTGCAACTTTCTATCGATGTGCAGAAAGATCGTCAAGAATCGTTTTTTGCTTTTCTGACTGCTTTTTTGTATCTTTTCATAATATCTTTATATGGCTGCCATATTTTGGTTCTAAAACTCTCATTGAAAGCTTTCCTTAGTTGTGTTCTCAAATTCTTGAGTTCACTGTTCCACGAAGGGGGAGACTTTCTCTTTTTCAAAACTGTTAGCGGAGTAGATTTATTGAAAGTTGTGGTTAAGATTTTTTCCAACTTCTCTACTTCTGAATCTAGTTCTTGAGGATTTCTGATGCTCTTATTGCCTCCCTTTTCGAGGCATTTTGTTGCTATTCTGGTATATTTTTCCCATGCTGTACTTCTAGGGTTCCGGTATGTGAGAAGAGCACCGTACTTCCCGCGGATGCTGAAGAGTATCCAGGAGTGATCCGACATGGAAGGCTCATCTGATACCCTCCAGTTATCCACAACGAGACTGTCTGTGTCTGTTGATAGCGTGAGGTCAAGCACTTCCTCCCGCCCTGGAAACCTATCAGAGCTTGGAAAAATAAAAGTTGGCTTATCGCCCTTGTTGCATATACTTAGATTACTATATAGAATATACTGCAAGAGTGACTCATCTCTAGTGTTTATGCTGGAGCTACCCCATACGGTGTGCCTTGGGTTTGCATCACACCCTATTAGGAAATCTTCTTTCCTGTTTTCCTCTAGTAGTCTGGTGAGCTTGGTCGGTGGTTTGTCTTCATCATGGGCCAAGTAGGCCGAGACTAAGAAGAAGGGCTTTTCCTTCTGTTCCACCTTTACCACTATGATATCTGCTGTGCTGTAATTATGACAAAGAAATGCATTTATACTTTTATTGATAAGAATGCATGCCCTAGGTTTACATTTGTTCCGTGTGTAAAACAGGTTATAGTTGCTGCAGTTTAACCCTTTAATGGTGTCTTCTTTGACCCAGGGCTCCTGTATTAGGCTGATGTCGATGCTCCCCTCGTTCATAAAAGTTATCAGATTCGCTGTAGCATTCTTCGAGTGCTGCAGGTTTATCTGTACGCATCTATGGTTGCTATTGGGCATCTCGGGTTTCTTCGATTCCCACATTCCTTAGCAACTGGCTGGTGTCGTCGACCTCTTCCGTATCGTCTTCGTCAGCCGCTTTGTCGCCTTGGAAGATTTTCAACCTGGCCTTGCGAATTCAGAAGCTGATTTTGTAGTCAGTCTTCTTGGGAGCCTCAATGGACTCATCGCAAATGGCCACTCTGTACGCATCTAAGGTTGTTATTGGGCATCTCGGGTTTCTTCGATGCTCACATTCCTTAGCAACTGGCTGGCGTCGTCGACCTCTTCCGTATCGTCTTCGTCAGCCGCTTTGTCGCCTTGGAAGATTTTCAACCTGGCCTTGCGAATTCCGAAGCTGATTTTGTAGTCAGTCTTCTTAGGAGCCTCAATGGACTCATCGCAAATGGCCACTAGTATTGGTCTGCTTGCTTTGTTTGGTTTTTCCTCCTTTATCAGCTGCCACTCATCTATACCAGGTATAGATTTGTTCTTCAGCTTGATACACCTCAGGAGTTTTTCGCCTGGCTCTTCTAGTGGGGGTAACCAATTGCGAGCACGAGGTCTCTGCTGATGAGGCGTTGCTGATTTTAGCAACACTACCCGTCAGGAAATCTAGGGAGGTTGTTATTGGGCCCTGAGGGTCTCAGAGGAGTCAAACTCCGGGTGAGGACCCGCTGGATTGTCGAGTATATAGCTTAGCACCATACTCGACAAACTGACGTCGATCTCCACCCATCTTTCCTGTACCCTGCTCGGTGAGGAGGAATTCCCATCTATGATGGCCACTTGCAGGCTATCTCTGGCTACATCGCAGAAAATCCTTGCCGCTGTTACGCTGCTCTGTTCGCATTAACTCCGCCTCGGTTTTTTAGGCAGAGTTTCGGGTGTTTCTGTAGTAGAGCGATTCCTTTTTTGCGAAGTGCTCTCCTGTTTGTTCTCTACTAGAGGTTATGAGTGCTTCCTTTTCAGGTAGCTTTCATATTCTCCACTATTGCTTTGAGGCGCTTTGTTTCTGCCTCATCAACTGGGGTGTCGGCTGCCTGGTCTTTGGCTATCTTCCCTAGAATGAAGACTGCCCTCTGGTACCGGTTTTTCCTCAGCTGATTTTGGGATTTTTTTCGCTTCTTTTTGATTTCCCCTTTGGCCGCCAGTGCACTTTGGTTGGTGCTCATGGCAGCTTTGGAGGTGGACGCTTCCTCCCTTACGTTCGCTATTATCACTGCTGTATCTGCCGGTATACTTAGATTGGTATGTCCGGCAGTACCTTTACTCGTCTCCTGGCTGGAGGCGAGTAATTCGTCTTCGTCGGATTCCGTAATGAGAATCCTGTAATTCATGTCCTTAGTCGCCGCTGTTGTCGTCAAATTGGTTGTTGTAGTTGTTCATTTGTTGGTCCCACGAGTAAGCCGGAAAGGGTTGGTCACTCGTCCGCAGAGCCGGTATGCGGAGAGAAGGCTTTTATACCTCCGACCTCGCCCGGGCATCGGAGGGGACCGTTCGCGATCAGCTATTTATTACCCCCCGCTGACCATTCAGCCCTCGGCACGGGTACCTCGACACCTTGGCTTAGGCTGGTTTTGGCGCGGGTATCCTCAAAACTTCCACAATAGGAGATGGGCGTAAAACCTAGGGTTTATTCATCCATTTTACTATTGTGGGAATTATGGGGTGTCCCTCTTCGTTCGTAAGATTAGAGTGCGTTTCCTTTGGGATGCATACTTTACTCTTACTTAAGCCCCTTCGCCACGACAAGGCGACCAACTTCAAAGAGGCACAAGACCCGTTGGTGCCAACAAATTGAAAAAAAAACATATACATATATACATACGTACATATACATAAGTGCTATTACAAAACTAAAAACTAAAACGAAGTGTGGTGACAAAAAGTGCAGTGATCAAAAAAAAAATAAAATAAAATAAAAATATATACACATATTATACAATAAACATATGTATGTATGGTTTCAAATCTAACCCACAAACGAGAAAAAAAAGCGGAAAACTAAAAGAGTGTGGTGACGAAAAAGTGCAGTGAAGAGAGAGAAAGCAGGAAAAAAGGAAAAAAAAAATGTATATATATATATACAGTAGAAATTCGATAATCCGACTACTCTAAAATCCGGAAATCCAGAAATCCGAAGGGTTATATTTTTACTACTGGCTATTCTGTAGTCCGAATTAATTGCAACTCTATAATCCGAATTGTATGATGTGCTCATATAATCAATGGAATGAAATGATTAACGGGAATTTAACGCTTTTTAACAGCATAGCTTTCATAAATGAAAGAGGGAATGCATATTTTGTCATTGTGTATCAGTTTTGCAAGTGATCAGTCGCAAAATGAATAAAAAAAAACGTGCTCATAAAACTTTGTGTTTATTAGATAAAATAAAAATAATCAATGAAATAAAAAAAGGCAAATCTAATAAAGAATTAGCCAACAAATACGGAGTAGGACGTTTGACTATTTCTGATATAAAAAGAAAAGGTTATAAGCTTAAGAGGTTTGTATGCATAACTGTTACAATTAGTTTGCAAGTTTTAATTTTTTATACATTTGTTTTAAAGAGTATCGGAAAATGCAAGCGCTAAAAATCTAAAACTGCGTCAAACTTTAAGAGAAGGTGAATTTCCAGAGTTTGAACAACGCCCATACTCTTGGTTTTTAAGGCAGCGGGAACTTCAAAAGATACTTTCACGTGAAATTTTATGCAAAAAAGCCAAACAAATGTTTAAAGATAGGTATGGCAGTGCAAAATATTTAATGCGTCATATGGATGGTATCAAAAATTTAAGAAGAGATATAATATCCGTTGTTTAAAGATTTGTGGCGAAAAACTCTCCGCACAAGATGATTTAGTACCTGCATTTATACGGCAGTTGAAAGAACTTCAATCATCAGAAGACTTATGCGACACACAAATTTATAACGCAGATGAGTCGGCCCTTTTTTGGAAATTACTTCCTAGTCAAACTTTGGTACATGCTAAGGAAAAATCTGCGCCAGGAAGAAAAATGTCTAAGTAACGGGTTACTTTTCTTTGCTGTGCAAATAAGACTGGAGATCATAAACTGCGGCTTATGGTTGTAGGAAAATCAAAAAAGCCGCGTTCTTTCAAAAATCTTCCTCCAGTAGAGTGCTACGCATCTAAGAATGATTGGATGACTTCATATATTTTTTCGCAATGGTTTCAGAATTCTTTTGTTCCACAAGTTAAACAATACCAAACTGAAAACAATCTGGACCAAAGAGCGTTACTAATAATAGATAACGCTCCATGTCATCCTACTGAACTTGCTTATGAAAATTACAAATGTTTATTTTTACCCCCTAATTGCACCAGTTTAATTCAACCTATGGACCATAACGCCATTAGAATAACCAAACTGTACTATAAGAAATCGCTTTTATGTCATATAATGGGAGGAGGTGGAGATTACGATAAGTCTTTTAAATCTTTTACGTTAAAGGATGCATGTATTTTCCAAACATGCATGGAACAAAGTTCGAGAGGAAGTTTTAAAAAAGTGCTGGTCAAAAATTTCTCATGAAAATACCATCTCTGAAGAGAATATTTCTTTGGCTACTCTTCGACAAAATATAATGCCTTCTATAATACAAGGTGAAACTGAAACAACGAATTTTATGAGAGATCTTGTTGAAATTTGTATGAATATAAATGTAAGTAATGATAATTTGAATTAATGGATCGACGAAAACTACGAAAGTGATATTGCAGACGATATTCTAACGTTGTCAGATCCTGATGAACCGGAAGTAAATGTTGAAAAAGACGAGCAAATCTCAAATGCTGAAACAGTTGAAAATTTAAAAAAGATTATTCTATGGGCACAGCAAAAAGATATTGAGCAAGAGAAAATATTATTTTTAACGGATTTGCGAGATGAAGCGCTGGAGCTTTGCACAAAAAATGTTAAGCAAACAAATATAAAAGATTTCTTTAAATCGTAAAAAAATCTTAGTTTTTTGTAACTTCTTAAAGTAAATCTATATATGTATATAAAAATGAAGTGGTGTATAGTTGTAACGCTAAAACTCGAAAACGGCTGAACCAAATGAAATACTTCCTTTGGGAGATTTGTTTGTTATTACCACGCGCAGGTCATGTCTTAAAATCAGAACAAAATAAAGAACAAATTGAATTTTTTAAGTCGAATATCTTCAAAAGTTTTTAAGGTAGGAACATGAAAATTGGTACAGAGCTACAGGATAACAACACCACTCTCACCTATAAAACCGGGGGCTATCGAATAAGGGGGCGTGGTACCTCCCATACAAACTAAATTTTTTAAGCAGAATATCTGTGAAAGGGTTCAAGGTAGGGACCTGAAAATTGGTATAGACCTATATGGTATCAAAAGCCTTCTTACACATAAAAGAAGGGGTAATCGGAAAAGGGGGCGTGGCACCTCCCATACAAACTGAATTTTTCAAGGTGAATATCTTCAAAAGTGTTTAAGGTAGGAACATGAAAATTGGTATAGAGCTATAGGAAACAACACCATTCTCACCCATAAAACTTGGCGTTATCGAAAAAGGCTCCCATACAATCTTTAATTATTTTGGTTGTTAATCCACCATATATTTATCTCATTTTCCACCTAGCACGACATTTTGGTTGTTTCTTGCTATTTTTGTTTATTTATCGGTGACAGTAGCGGTTATATCGTAATTTTGGTTGTGTTACGTGCTATTTTTGGTTTATGGAAATGGCAGTTTTATGAAACAAACACAAATTAAATTAAACGTCAATTTTGCTTTGCAATCGAACACGCAAAATTTAGAGGGCAATAAAAATGCGCCTTGCTTTACTGATATATTGATATATTTTGTTTTAAAAAGTGAGTTATTTAGTGAAAGTGATTTAGCGTGTTGGCGAATACCGATTTATGTACATTGGAATTTATCATTCAATTGATCTGCTTCCTTAGTTTAATTCATTCATTTTTGGAGTTTTCAAAGGTAAGTTATTGGTCCGTAAAACCTTATATGAACTTTATGCAAATGAATGATCATTTCCAATTAGATATTTGTAACGATGCCAAGAATCAGTACGTATGGTAACACTTCTCGGAGTTCCCAGGCCGCAAGTAGAACACGAAATAGCAGAGCACGTCAAAGGAAAAGTGTTATTGAGAGGGTATCACCACGAAATAGACTGCTGGAGAATAGCACGCACCAGTTAGAAGATGTCAACCAAACATACAATCAGCAAGAACGATTGAGAAGAAGTGAAGTTCACAATCAGCAACAACGATCGAGAAGAAGGGAGGTTCGTGCTCGCCAAAGTGATGAAGTAAGATCACAACATGCGATTATTCGACGACAACAGCGGCAACATCTTTCTTTTGTGAACATTGAAAGGGCAGGTTTTCGATATGATCCAAACATTCAATATAGCGCATCTGTTCAAATCGGTCAGATGTCAGTAGTTTGTCAATATTGCAATGCAGTCAAATTTAAAAATGAACCGCCAGGGTTATGTTGCGCTGGGGGAAAGGTTAAGTTGCCAGAATTGCTTCCACCACCACAGCCATTGTTCCAGCTGCTTTACGGTGAATCTCCTCACTCGAACCATTTCTTAAAGCACACTAAAATGTACAACGATTGTTTTCAAATGACGTCGTTTGGCGGTGAAATTGTAAATGAACAAAACTACAATCCAACGTTTAAGGTATTTTTGCCAAACAATATTCGACAGAAACTACAAAGCTTTCCTCCAATTATACAGGTTCATGGGCAAATTTTTCATCTCGCTGGATCGCTGTTGCCGCATTCAGATCAAGAACACAAATATCTCCAAATTTACTTTCTGGGAGATTCACATGATGAAGTAAATCGGCGATGTGCTATCTTCAATACAACGAAAAGAGAAATAATCGAACAATTGCAGCAAATGTTACACGAACACAATGGCCTCATTAAACTGTTTACGATTTCGTTGGAACGTATGCCAACAGATGATCATAGTATAATCATACAAGCGGACAAAAGTCCAACAGGGACACATGAAAGACAATATAATGCACCTACAGTTAGCGAAATATCAATTGTTGTTGTTGGAGAAAATGTGCAGTCAGTTGTTATCAAACGTAGAAATCAAAACGCACTAAAAGGGATAAGTGAGACACATCGGTCTTACGACGCAATGCAATATCCGCTCATGATCTGCCGTGGAGAAGACGGATATCACTTAGGATATAAGATGATAAATCCGGTGAATGGTTAGTAAAAAAAAATTTTTGTTTGCTACTTCATATAGGTAATTTAAGCTTTTAGGTGTCGAGACAAATAAAAAAGTCAGTTCAATGAAGTTTTACGCATATCGAATGATGATTCGCCAAAACTATGACAACCACTTACTGAGATATGGACGGTTATTTCAACAGTATGCAGTTGACATGTACGTTAAAGTTGAGACAGAACGACTTAATTACATGCGATACAATCAGTCGAAGTTGCGATCTGAAGAGTATATTCACTTAAGAGATGCAATGAATGGTGATGCGGATATTACAGATATTGGTCGACTCTATATTTTGCCATCGACATACATTGGCAGTCCTAGACACATGCATGAGTACTCCCAGGATGCGATGACTTACGTGCGCAATTATGGACGGCCGGATTTGTTTGTTACATTTACTTGCAATCCAAAATGGCCAGACATTACGAATCTATTGCATCCCGGTCAATCACCAAGCGATCGCCACGACGTTACAGCACGCGTGTTTAAACAAAAACTCAGATGTTTGATGGACTTTATTACGAAACAACGTGTATATGGCACTGTTCGATGCTGGATGTACTCAGTGGAGTGGCAGAAGAGAGGTTTGCCCCACGCACACATTCTTCTTTGGATGGTGGAGAAAATTACACCTGACCAAATTGATGACATCATTTCCGCCGAAATTCCTGATGTTGAAATAGATCCAGAGTTGCACGAAGTGGTGATGGCCAATATGGTTCATGGGCCATGCGGAGAACACGATCCATCTTCGGTTTGTATGTCGGACAGTAAATGCAAAAAACGCTATCCCCGTGCTTTTATTTCGGAAACTCAAACTGGAAACGACGGATACCCTCTCTATCGGCGTCGCTCACCCGCTGACAATGGCAGAACATTCATCACTCAATTGAAAGGAAAGAATTTCGTGGTTGATAACACATGGATCGTTCCATATTCGCCAATTTTGTCTAAGGCATTCAAAACACATATAAATGTTGAGTATTGCAGTTCAATAAAATCAATTAAGTATGTTTGCAAATATGTCACCAAAGGAAGCGATATGGCGGTTATTGGCGTTGAACGAGATGAAATTAGCAAATTTCAAATGGGCAGATATGTGAACTGCAATGAAGCAATCTGGAGAATATTTTCATTTGCAATTCATAAACTTCATCCTACTGTTGTCCATCTGGCAGCTCATTTGGAGAATGGCCAGCGAGTTTATTTCAACGCAGAGAATATAGTACAGCGAACGGAAATACCACCAGCAACCACTTTAACAAGTTTCTTTGCAACTTGCGCCAGTGATCCTTTCGCGAGAACATTGCTTTACTCGGAGATGCCTCGGTATTATACATGGAATGCCATCCGGTAGATGGTTATCCAGGTGTTTTTTCAACTGATGCATTGGGAAGAATTTACACAATCCATCCAAAGAACGATGATTGCTTTTACCTACGTTTGCTTTTGATTAATGTACGCGGTTCAACTTCATTTGAATCATTGAGGACTGTAGATGGTACCATTTGTGCAACATTTCGAGAAGCATGTCAACAATTGCAATTGCTTGAACACGACAGTCACTGGAATCAAACGCTAGCGGATGCAATAGCTTCTTCACCAGCCACTGCAGTTCGTACACTTTTCGCTATTATAATTTCGACATGTCAGCCTTCAAACCCGCGTCTATTATGGGATACGTACAAAGATGACATGGCAGAAGATATTTTGCATCGCCTGCGATTAGCGACGAGAAATGTCGACTTACAAATGAACGCTGACATCTACAATGAAGCATTAGTCCTTATTGAAGATTTATGTTTACTTATGAGTGGAAAACTATTGATTGAAGTTCATATGCCGGCACCAAGTCGTCAAACAAGGGATTTAGTGAGTCGCGAATTGGAACGCGAGCGTGCTTACTATATAACTCACTTGCAACGACAAGTACAAACAAATGTTCCACTGTTGAATGAACAGTAAAGCAGTGCGTACAATCAGCTAATAAATGCTGTAGATAGTGGAAACGGTGGCATATTTTTCCTCGATGCGCCCGGCGAGACTGGCAAAACGTTCCTATTGTCTTTAATACTAGCAGCAATACGTGGTCAAGGTGGTATTGCATTAGCTCTTGCATCTACCGGGATTTCTGCAACACTGTTAGAAGGTGGAAGAACGGCACATTCAGCATTAAAGCTTCCATTAAACTTGCAAATACACGAAAGTCCTGTTTGCAATATTTCAAAGCAATCAGCAATAGCACAAGTTTTAAAAAGAATGTAAGTTAATCATATGGGATGAAATCACAATGGTCCACAAACGATCATTAGAAGCACTCGACCGAATACTGAGAGATTTGCACAACAATAATCGTTGCTTTTGAGGAGTGATGATATTGCTGTCGGGCGACTTTAGACAAACACTTCCCGTGATTCCAAAATCAACAGCGGCGGATGAGCTAAACGCATGTCTGAAGTCATCGCATTTGTGGAGGTTTGTTAAAACCATTTCATTGACCATGAATATGCGAGTTTTGCTGCAAAACGATAGAACTGCGGAGGTTTTTTCAAAAGAGCTGCTGCGAATCGGAAATGGACAAGTTCCGATAGATCCTTGCAGTGGATTAATATCGATTCCAACTACGATTTGCCAATTCACATCTAATAAATATGAACTAATCAGTAGTGTATATCCAAATATTGCTCAAAATTATGGTAACTACGATTGGTTAAGCACGCGCGCAATTTTAGCAGCAAAAAATATGGATGTCAACGACTTGAATTGGACGATTCAAAATCAAATTCCGGGAGATCTGCGGTCATATAAATCAATCGATCGCGTTGAAAATGAAGACGAGGTAGTAAATTACCCAGTGGAGTTCTTAAACTCTTTGATGCCGCCTGGAATGCCGCCTCATAATTTGCGTCTCAAAGTTGGGTCTGTAGTTATTATGCTACGGAATCTTCATGCTCCCAAACTGTGCAATGGTACTCGACTGATTGTGACCAAGCTAATGGACAATTTAATAGTGGCAAGCATTTTGAAAGGCCCGTTCAAGGGAGAGGAATGCTTACTCCCCGAATTTCATTAACTTCAACAGATTTGCCATTCCAATTCAGTCGTTTGCAGTTTCCAGTGAAACTTGCATTTGCGATGACAATAAACAAGTCACAAGGGCAGTCGCTGGAAGTATGCGGCATAAATTTAGAAATGTCTTGCTTTTCACATGGCCAGCTCTATGTGGCGTGTTCCCGTGTTGGAAAACCTTCCTCACTGTTTATTTACGCCGCGGAACAGAAAACCAAAAATATCGTGTACCGTGCAGCCCTAAACTAAATATGTCCTAAATTATATATTTTCGAGACCCGATTAAAACTAATAAAATTGAATGAGAATAGTACAAACTTAATTTTATTAAATTGTCAACAAATCCTGAACACGATGTGTCAGCATTATTGAAAAGAGTAGCATTTTTCAAGCAATTAAATTCAAAAGCATTAATGTACCCTCGAAAAAAATGTTTATCAGGCAGGTTCTGGCAATTCACTTCCTAGTAAAATTTGTAAAAATTTTGTCAAATTAGGTACAGAAGGTATTTTCCAAAAAATTTCACTCGGAAGTAAATTGCAGAACCTGACTGTATATCATGTTTTTTTATTTACATTTTTTATCAAAAACAGTTCAAAAAACTCAGCAATAACTTTTTCTTCACTATTTTTCAATATTGGGAATTTGTTAAGGACAAAAAAGGCGGTATTTAAAATATACACAATGAAATTAGGAAAAATCGTTCATATTCTATTAAAACCAATACCAGTGTAATTTTTGAAATGAAAAAAAAAAATTTTTTTTGGGCAGAACGAAGTTTGCCGGGTCAGCTAGCATATGCATATTATTAAGAGTTAAATGTTTGTTTCATTATTAATAAATGAATTCTTGTTTGGTTTTTTATTGAAATTTAGCATTTTTCTTATTTACCTTCACATATAAAAAATAATCCAATAATCCGAATAATTCAGTAATTCGAATCGGGTCTACACTCGATTATTCGGATTATCGAATTTCTACAGTATATATATGTATATACATAATTACACCTGCGACACATACATGCATACATATAAAGTGATAGTGCAGTGACATAACCTACGAAAAAAAGGAAAAAGGAAAAAAAGGTCATACAAAAAAAAAAATTCAAGCACAACTACAGCGCCGGCATCAAAAGTACGGGAGAAACACGAAAAAGATGGCAACGCACAAGCACAAGCACAGGCACACGCACAAGGCCCACACAAACAGATACATACGAAGCTCACATTCTCCCCAAAAGCCCCTGGAGGAAAGCAAAGTGAGCTGTATCGTTTCCTTACAATTTGTATATTCTACACATATACATATGTATGATTTAATTTCACAAAATTAAATTTACGGTCTCCCCAAAATTCCGGTCAAAAAAAGGGACAGAAAACCGTTACCAAACTGTTTTCGGTATCCGGTTTATTTTCCGGTAAAAACCGAGAAACCGCAAACAAAGCAGTTTGGTACTATATATAGCGGATTATTGATTGCCGGTAAATGCTTACCGTTGTAATATATAAATACATATATGTCGCATATATTTTTATAACATTAAAAGAGCATAACTTGCTCTTTTACTAGTTTAACCATACCCACATCAATATATACTTACATATATGTGGAGTACTGGTTTTTTAATATATGTACGTCTGGGCGACGTGATAACCGAAATCCAACTCAGGAATAATGGGATGTCCAACTTATTTCAGTGTGAGAGCGCCTCAAAATAAGCGTGTTTTATAACATTTTCCATTATGGCCAGATCGAACAAAATAAGAATTTTTGGGCATTTTAAATTAAAATACCAAACATTTATTACGATTGCAAATTATTATATATTGGACTTTTAATATATGGCGAAACTACTTAATTCCTTTTTTATGATTTTATGGTATAATAAAACAACTGACTTTCGATCTTTCAATACTTAATAAGGTGAATTAAGCCTGTTAGTCTCAATTAATAAATGTTTTTAATCATTTGTAATAAAAAATTAATTCTATTGTGCATCAAATTACAAATTGTTTCATGAAATATATTTAAATTTCGCATTTCCTTTGATTTTCATTGTTTTAAATTTTTATTAGCTATCTTGAACGGCGGCAACAAATTCCTCCGTTCACATATATTTTTGGTATAATTTCAATCTGGCCGTTCCAGTCATTCCAATTGCAAAACGTCAAAACCTACCAAATTCAATCAACTGTCAAAGTTCGGTAGGTGAGCGGCTCTCACATTTCCAGTGACAGGAGAGTCGGGCATCCCATTATTCCTGTCCAACTGACATGCTAAGCTTAGAGTTTAATTTCTTATATGCTTATTCAGGTAACGGTGATCGACAAGCATCAGGTGATGCTGCTGTCAATATGTAATGCATTATTATGATAGCTTAATTAATGTAGTATGTAAGAGAGAAAGAAGTACTGTAACTCATAGGATAACAACATAAAGTAGAATGTAGGATAACTTAACCTTTAGTTGTACTAACATAAATGAACTTAGTATTAACCTATCAATGATGCATAAATTAAATATTTTAAAGATATGTTTAATGTGAGTGTCGCCACATATCTCCCCTGCGGGAAAAAAGAAAATTAGCAAGAATTTTTTTGAATTATGAAGACATTTTGAAGCGCACTCTTTTTTGACTTTTATATGTTGTAATAGAACGATCGTGTCGCATAGGTTATATCCAGACGAATTGGATTGTAGATGCTCGATATCGTCACTACAAAGATAATCTGGTTCTAGGCGATCGATGGATATGTGTGCAGGTTTTCCATATAGTAGCACTTTGTAGTATTTGTCATATCTGTCCATAACTGGGAATGGTCCGTCATATGGTGATGAAAATGATTGTTTTACTTGGCGTTTCGAATAAAAACGTGCGTTGAATTTGCGAGATCTTTTGAAATGAAGATTTTCTCTCTGTTATGACGAGAAGCAGGCGTAGGCGTTAGATTTTGAAACACTTTTCTTAGCGTTTTAACGAGTTCAGGTGCTTCGATTGTTTTATTTGATGGTGTTAAAAACTCACCCGGGAGTCGGACTGGCTCACCGAAAACAATTTCTGCTGGTGTGGCTTGGACGTCTTCTTTGAATGCAGCTAGTAGTCCTAAGAGAACTGAAGGGAGTGCATCGTACCAACTATCGTTGTGGCAAAGAAGGGATGATTTGAGTTGTCGGTGAAAGCGTTCGATAAGTCCGTTTGATTGTGGGTGATAACTCGTTGTTCGCTGATGTTTGAAACCGAGGAGATCAGCGAGCTTCCTGAAAAGGTCTGACTCGAATTGTCCTCCAAGGTCGGTTGATATTCGAAGTGGGACTCCAAAGTAGGAAATCCAAGTTTGCATGAGTGCATGTGTTACTCGGTCGACTGTGCCGTCAACAAGTGGTGCGGCTGCTGGATAGCGTGTGAATCGGTCGATTGTTGTGACACATTTGGTGTGTACTTTTGAAAGCGGGAGTGTCACCAAGTCTATTTGAATATGTTCAAATCGACGCGAAGGTGGCTGGAATGTTGCGATGGGTGAAATTGTATGACGTGAAATCTTATTCTGTTGACATTGAATGCATACTTTGGTCCATGTAATGCAATCCTTGTTGATTGATGGCCAAATATATCTTTTTGTGATAAGGCGTCTTGTAGCTCGGCGACCAGGATGTGAGACTGAATGAAGAGTCTCGAAGATTCGCCGCCTTAGTTGTTGTGGAACGAACGGACGTGCTGTACCTGTAGATATGTCACAGTATATAGCAATGTCCGTGGTATTGCTGTTGATTTTGCGTAGCTCTAATGGTGTATTCGAGCTGTTGAGTAGTTGTTGAAGTTCTGCATTGAGCGCATGCAAGTTCTTCGGATGTAATTGCTGTGTGAATGGCATCGAAACGAGATAAAGCGTCTGCAACGATATTGCTGGAACCGGATATGTGCCGTATATCGGTGGTAAACTGACCGATATAATCAAGTCGTCGAAATTGCCATGGTGACGCGCGTTCGGGCTTCTGTTTGAGATTGTGATGAGTCGTCCCTCAAAGATATGACGAAAATATTTCACTGCTTCGTAGACTGCGTTGAGTTCACAATCGTAGGTCGATCGTTTTTGAATAGATGGTGCAAGTTTGCGACTAAAGAATGCTAGCGGTTGCCAATGTTCGCCAATACGTTGCTGAAGCGCGGCACCAATTCCGTATTCAGCTGCGTCTGAAAAGATGGCCCACTCGGAGTTGTTGTCAGAATGTGCCAAGAGTGTTGTATTAGCGAGAACTTCCTTGCAGTTTGTAAAGGCATTTTCAAGCGATGTTGTCCAGTTTATTGGAGTTTTTCCGTTGATTTTAGGACCTTCCAGTGGCGTGTTGAGAGGCGCGAGTAAGTTTGCTGCGTTCTCAATAAATTTGCGGTAAAAGTTTATTGTTCCAATGAAGTTGCGTAGCTTGGTGATTGTTGAAGGACGAGGATAGTCGATGATGACTTTGACTCGTTCCGGAAGTGGTTTTATTCCATGGGCGGAAATTGTATGCCCTAGGAACTCGATTTGTTTTAGACCTAGACATGTTTTTGTTGTGTTGATGACTAAGCCATAGTATTGAAGGCGTTGAAAAACGATACGCAAATGTTGTTTGTGCTCCGCTTCGTTGGCAGATGCGATCATCGATGTATGCGAAAACGAAAGGTAGATCTCGAGTTACCTCATCGATGAAGCGTTGAAAGGTCTGAGCTGCGTTTCGGAGTCCGAAGGTCATAAATGGGAACTCGAAGAGACCAAACGGTGTGATAATAGCCATTTTGTGGATGTCTTCCTCAGCTACGTGTAAATTTGCGGTGAAGTCTTCTAAGCATCGAACTGGGTACCGATCTGGTATGGTACGTTCGTTGAGACGACGCTAATCGCTGCACGGGCGCCATTCGCCACTCTTTTTGGGCGCCAGATGTAGAGGTGATGACCAAGGGCTATCGGATGGTCTTGCAATACCCAGGTTGATAATCTTTTGAAACTCAGCTTTCGCGATTTTTAGTCGTTCGGGAGCTAATCGCCGAGCACGACTGCTGACTGGAACGCCAGGTGTTGTCTTGATGTGATGTTGCGTTGTATGTAAAGTTTGTTTGGGTTCACCATCGAGACGTGTAATCTTAGGATATTCGGCAAGCAGTTGCCAAAATCCTGATGATTGATTGGGTTGTTGGAGCTTGATCGACTGCACAGTCACGCTTTTAGTTGTACCTGAGGTGCACTGTCGTGTGGTTTCGTCGATGTATCATTGATTTTTGAGATCGACGAGGATGCCGTAGTGTGAAAGTAAATCGGCGCCAATGATTGGATTGGACACATCTGCCAGTATGAAGCGCCATGTTAGCGCTCTGCGAAGGCCGATGTTCAAAGCGATTGTTTCGACACCGCAAGTATTAACGGGTGTTCCGTTAACTGCGATGAGTTGGTAGCCGGTCGCCATCTTCGTGTTAGTTGCTCGTTTGTGAGGGTAGACTGAAACTTCGGAGACTGTGTCCACTAGAAATTATGTGCATAAGTTGCGGTCCGTGATGAAGAGGCGGTACGATGGTGGGAGAGAGGTGCTTTCCGCCGCTAACGTCTCTCTGGAGCGTTTCCCACTTGTTGGCAATCCGGTGTACATTTTTGAGCTAGGCTGCCAAACTCTTTGTGATACCAGCAGGTGTTACTGGTGGACATGGCAGGAGAAACCGATCTGCTTCTGTTGATGCGTTGTGAACGAAAACGTTTTCGTCCAGTAGTTTGATGGGTGTCCAGAAGCTTCTGAAGACATTTCGTGATGTGAACGAGCTTTCGCTCTACGACTGTAGGATTCGAGTCGTGAGTCGTTGTTAGTGATGTTGCAGCTATATTATGCCCTTGAGAAGATTGAAGAACTTCATGCAAATGATCCGCGGCTTCGCTTAATGGTTGTAGCTCGGCCGTGCGTTGTGCAACCAAACATGCACGCATTTGGTCGGGGAGATGTGAGAGCCACCTTGCTCTTAATACTTCCTCATCTATGTCTGGAACTAAACTTCGAAGGTGTCGAAGATGTTGGGAGGGCGTTCTGTCGCCGAGGCACTCACCGTCCAGAAGTTGTAGAATTTTCGCTTCTCTCGATTTAGAATAGCAAGCAATTAGTGTGGTCCTTAAACGTTGATAGGGCTTGTCGACTGGTGGATTTAAAATGATGTCCTCAGCGTCGGCAGCTCGTGACGTTGTGATTGCGAAACTGTGATTCTAACTGCGCGAACCAGAGGGCTGGCCTATCTTGGTTGAAGCTTGGGACACGTCTTGTCGCAGGCCTGGAATTGATTCCCAGGAACATGGAAGGCTTCGGTAGGCGTGGCGTGTCATCGTCGGTAGACATTTCGGATGATATTCATTTAATAAATATTGGAAATAATGATTAATAGTTACGAAATGTTGCACTGGTTGTGCAAAACGCTGCCAGGTAATGGTTGAGTGGTGTGACTTTAACCTCGTGTCACCTTCAGTGGTATGGTCCGCTTTTGATAACGGGCCGCTTGCTGTAAAATTCCACCGTTGATCCAAGATGATCGCTAAAGTCCACGTCGGGGTCACCAATTGTGGAGTACTGGTTTATTAATATACGTCTGGGCGACGTGATAACCAAAATCCAACTGACATGCTTAGCTTAGAGTTTAATTTCTTATATGCTTATTTAGGTAACGTTGATCGACAAGCATCAGGTGATGCTGCTGTCAGTATGTAATGCATTATTATGACAGCTTAATTAATGTATGTAAGAGAGAAAGACGTACTGTAACTCATAGGATAACAATATAAAGTAGAATGTAGGATAACTTAACCTTTAGTTGTACTAACATAAATGAACTTAGTATTAACCTATCAATGATGCATGAATTAAATATTTTAAAGATATGTTTAATGTGGGTGTCGCCACATATATACATATACATACATATATCTAAAATTAAAAGATTACTAAATTCTCTTTTCGCGGCTTCTTATAACTGCAAACCTATGTATATACATACACATGTATATACGGCACAATTATAAAAACAGAGAATGTATATTATAGAGAAGGTTCACGATGTCGAGAATTTAGGGATATTTGGATTTTGGGATATTTACTGTTTTGGATGAGTGCATTTCACCACAGAAAATTATTAGCGCATTTCACCATTTAACATCAGGGGCACGACAATAACAGAACTGAGTAGTTGTTAGAGAAAATGGGAAAAAATATGTTAATTTGTACGCTTACAGATTCCCTTTTTACTATGCGCACACGATGCTGCATATAATTTATAGATCGGTATACATATGTACATACATATATTTGTTATGAAAGCACATAAGTGTGTACATACATATGTATGTATATATTTTAAGATTGAGCTATTTTATGATGAATTCCATAAAATCTTTACAAATATATAATTCAATAAGATTTGTATTACTACCTAAATATGCATTTTATATAGGTTTGGTACGACATACATATGTTTATTTATATGCTTAAATAAATATTTGCTTTGGGCATTAAACTTTTCGATATCATGTTAAAAGACCAAGCGGTCGCACATTTGCCCATATATAATTATGTGTGCATGTAAACAAATATGACAGACCATACGCATAATGTTTGTAAATTTGTCTACATGCAACAAATGTATGTAAATATGTACACTCAATGCTTCATGCGAAATCTACGTTGACGCGGACAACCAATGGCGAAGCTCATATTTTTTGCTTTCATGTCAAAGAGTCAATGTGTCGAAAGAATGACGCGACGACAAAGCTTCACAACGTTGTGTTGTTGGTAGAAAATCCGAGCTGTGCCGAAAACGAGCGAACGATCGCCAATTGCCACTGCTTCCCTTGCCGCTGTACCAGCTTCGCTTACAAACCAACGTAGATATGTATGTTTGTGTGTGGGCTTGCATATATGTCGACTCAGATTTTTGCAAGCCGCGTAACAATATTTTGTACATTCCTTGACAAATACAGTCAATCCCGGTTATGTGCCACAATCAAAGATACAGATTTTTGTGCTTTGTTAAAAATAAAAATATAATATGGCACATAAGCGGGTGCGGATACTTAAGCGAGTGGTACCTAAAACAATAATTTCCATGTATATCAAAAAACAACCGTGAGATGCAGCAAGATATGGGCAATTAAGAGGACTGATTTTCATTTAAGCGGAATACTACTTAACAGGGACTCACCGTACACATACATAAATAAGAGGAATATAGAATATTTTCTTTGGCACATTTCTTGACTTGAAAATCGACAAATAAACTACATATGTTGTCAATTTTATTCTATACTTATATTTGCGGGTTTGTCGCTTTTTCCTTCTCATACAAATATCAGAAATTGTTCAATTTATGATTTTTAGCTTTTGCCATCGTCGCCAAAAGACGCTTGTTGGCAAAGGCATGCTCGGGGAGTTTTTATGAATGAAGCAAGTTTGCCTGTTGAAAGTGTGCTTGCGTTCATGAATGAAAATATTGTTGTTGTGTGTTTTTCTACAAATTTGGGCATCGACTTGACTGCCATATTGACTTGTGACGCTGCTGATGCTATTTGAAACCATTGTTGTTTTTGTAGAAGAATATTCGTAGTTTTTGCGGGTGACATATCTACATGTGAACGTATGTATAAGTATGTATGTTGCGTATGCATTATTTGTGTGGGAATGTCATGCGCACATATTTACATGTGTACTCATATTTGTATGTTGGTTTTTATACATTATTTGTTCGGCAATGTCGTACACATATGCATGTACATACATACATATAGAGCAGTGCGCGCACACTTATTACTGATAAATGATATTACGATTTGAATTTGAATTGTACTTACATACATATGTGCAAATTAAAAACTCCGTTTAGTTCTCGTGGGCAACTACGGGCAACTGCCTGTGGTCAACTCCCGTGTGGTCAACTGCCTCGTTTTCTTTATTATGTTTTCTTATATACAGTATTTTGCTTAAATCTAGATACAAATATTTATCTTACATTCTAGGAAGTATATCTACAATCCACTTGAGATATGACATATGTTACAAGTGGAAAGATTCATCTTACAATCTATGAATTATATTTTGGGACCACCTGAGGTGGACAGTATTAGCAAAGTACACATAATGTTTCAATACGGACCATATGGGTCGTAAGTGTCATGTTACATATTTATGACAGATAAAGAATATGTTCATGTAATGTGAACTGGTGGTATTAACTCCCCCACCTCTAAATTGAAGCGACCCGATTCAAATGGATATATAGTAGTACGCGAGGCTATAGACTATTTATCAATTTGAACAGTACTATCTTGAAATCTTAATTTATTTAAATTTGACTCTTAAATATACTTTCGATACATTTTATATTATTTTTGACTTCTAATTATTTTTGATGGGAAGTATTTTTATATATGACATCTTTTATTGTATTGTTGCCTGAATACATTTCAGCAATTTTTTTCTTTACATTTAGGGTTTTCTCAAGTCATAAAGTTATAAGTTATAACGATTCCAAAACATAACATTGAGATTTGTAAATGTGTAAACTCATTTTTGTATGAAATCTAACAACATTTTTTTTTAAGCAAGTGTAAAAATTTATAATTTTACGATTTTACGATGGCTTGTGAGTACCCCAATTATTGAAATTATTTATTTAAAATATTAGTACCTCCTTTTTTGGAGTATATTCTTTTATTTTATTGTCGGTATTATCTTCGACTGGCGTCTTAGGATTTTCTGGTCCCAAGTATTTTAAATTTCGTATTTTTATATTCTATTTGACTTATCGCCATTCTTTTTTGTTTTATTATACCGGTAAAATCTTCGGCTGGCGTTGTTGAACTTTTTGTTCCACAATTTTAAAGTATTTTTTTATTTTTAGTATTGCCGGTACTTTCTTCGGCTGGTTCCTTAAGACTTTTTTGTTCAAAGTAATATAAATTTTGAATTTTTATATTTTGATTTACATATATATATTTATATTTATTTTATATATTTTCCATTATTTTTTGTTTTATTTTGCCGGTATACTTCGGCTGGCGTTGTAGAATATTTTCGTTCTACAATATTTGTATAATTCTTCTTTTTACTCTGCTGGTATGAATCTTCATCTGGCGTTTTAGGACCTTTTTGTCCCAAAATATTTTTTTTTTGTTAATAAAATATTGCCGGAAAAATCTTCGGCAGGCACTTCAGGAGTCTCTGCTCCCAAAGAATTATATTTTTTTCCTTTAAATTTATTTTTCGGTTTTGTTTGTTTTTTTTTATATATATTTGTGAGTTTCATGAAATAACATATGTATATAGTAATACTCACAAAAATATATAATAGTTAAATTTCTTTTTGCATAAATCTATTGTAATAACTTCATATTAAAAATATTTAAATGGCATATATTTTGTTGCCCGCCTGTATTTAAATATTTGTTTTGATCTTTTCTGGGAAAAGATACTCTTTTATTCTGGAGGGTCTGGAGTTCAGATTCGCAGAACTGAGTTTATATTATAAACCGGAGGGTCCCCCTTGTGGTAGTGAATCGTGGTTTTAAAATATATTTTATTATTTGGCTGGTCGAGCCTTCATTTGAAATTTTTTAGATTTAATTTAATATAATTTGTATATATTTGATATGTTAATAGAGTATATCTTGTTAAGATAAGATTTTATCTTGTTTTTTTTATTATTTTTAAACACGAACAGTTGTGAGTGGCATGATTATTGGTTTTGCAATACTCACAGTGAAATAATTTTTCATACTTAATATTAGTGGGATTATTTCCCATTTAATTAATAAATAGTATAAGCTTTACTTACAACTAATTTTATGTTGTTGTTGCCTTTGCTGCTGCTGTTGCTTTTTGAGTAGAATTTTGGCTGTTGGTTGTGCGATGATCGTCGTTGGAGGCCGTGTGTGAGGTTTAGATGAAATAAGATGTTTTTGGCGAAATTTCTGATTTACAGAAATTTTTTGATTCTTTTGTTTTTATGAGGGGCTTTCAGCGTTTTTTATGTGGACGTATGTTTGCTTGTTGTTCGCTCGTAATCCGTTTAGACGAGGCGCGTTCGATTGGCAGTAGGCACAAACACACACTCGAAATTTTTTCAATAATTTTCTAAGTGGCGCTGAGATTTTTTTGATTATGTGTCTCTTTTTGGACTTAGCGTTTTTTGAACTTTTTTTTTTTACTTTTCTCCTCAATTGAGGATACTTGATTGTTTTTCAGACGGTAACACGGGGATTTTTTGTCCCCTTAAATGGTGACCGCCGAAATTTATTGTTACATTTTGGTCCGCCAGAGATTATTTCATCTCCTGGCAGGATCGCCAATTAAAAACTCCGTTTAGTTCTCGTGGGCAACTACGGGCAACTGCCTGTGGTCAACTCCCGTGTGGTCAACTGCCTCGTTTTCTTTATTAAGTTTTCTTATATACAGTATTTTGTTTAAGTCAAAACATACAAATATTTATCTTACATTCTAGGAAGTATATCTACAATCCACTTGAGATATGACATACATATGTTACAAGTGGAAAGATTCATCTTACAATCTATGAATTATATTTTGGGACCACCTAAGGTGGACAGTATTAGCAAAGTACACATAATGTTTCAATACGGACCATATGGGTCGTAAGTGTCATGTTACATATTTATGACAGATAAAGAATATGTTCATGTAATGTGAACTGGTGGTATTAACTTGCATATGTAATTATGTATGCGCTGATATGTAGATGCGCATGAAAATTAAATGACATATTATTGTAATATGTATATTAAGTTTTTATGATATTATGATAGTATCTCATATACATATAATACATATGTATATTATATTTACAAACATATTCATATACATATGAAATTATAATATATTCTCAAACATAAGAAATATTTTAATAAATAACTCTTAATTGCACATTAACTACAAATATTGTTTTGAAAACAGCATAATTTAATTAGAATGATATAAATTATGCATATATTCATAGAAATACGCATAATGATAATCACATCAATTAACATGATGGCATATGAGCATATAAAAATATAAGCAAAAGGTCAACATACGTCTGTAATAGCAATGCATGTTTCTGAGCACAATTTTCATTAAATGCTCAGCTCTGTTCACACGCCACTGTTAAGATTTCTCCTTCTTAGCCTAGCTGTGGTGAAATGCACTCATCGCATTTTGTTAGCTTTTGACAGTTTACACGCCTGTCCGTTGTTGGACCTTCTCTATAAATTTACGTTCTCTGCTCCACTCTCTTGCTTTGTCTCTCTCTTACACTCTTTCTCGTTGAATCTCCCTTTGTTGATTTCATTAACCGAATGCTATCAAGCGAATTTTCTACCCACCGCACAAATGCGTATTCAATCAATTCATTTACATGTAAATACGCGTTAATGCAATGAAATTTTATGCATCACCAGTATACGCTTGAATTACCCAAAAACTAAACAATCGAAAATGTTTTATATATTGGCCCGGTTAATTCTATGTGTGTTGTTTTCATACAAACATACCTTCTTCAATTTTTTTTTTAATAAATTTTTACGATTTTTTTACCAGAACCGCAAATAAGTGTATTCATTATATATTCTGATGACCGGAAAACATGCGCACTCCTGTTGTATTTATGCACATTGAACATGCCACATTAAAATATATTTACGCACGTGTATATACATACATATATGTACTCTAAATGCAGAGAACGTAAATTTATAGAGAAGGTCCAACAACGGACAGGCGTGTAAACTGTCAAAAGCTAACAAAATGCGATGAGTGCATTTCACCACAGCTAGGCTAAGAAGGAGAAATCTTAACAGTGGCGTGTGAACAGAGCTGAGCATTTAATGAAAATTGTGCTCAGAAACATGCATTGCTATTATAGACGTATGTTCTCCTTTTGCTTATATTTTTATATGCTCACATGCCATCATGTTAATTGATGTGATTATCATTTTGCGTATTTCTATGAATATGTGCATAATTTATGTAATTCTAATTAAATTATGCTATTTTCAAAACAATATTTGTAGTTAATGTGCAATTAAGAGTTATTTATTAAAATATTTCTTACGTTTGAGAATATATTATAATTTCATATGTATATGAATATGTTTGTAAATTTAATATACATATGTATGAATATGTATGTATATGAGATACTATCATAATATCATAAAAACTTAATATACATACATATTACAATAATATATCATTTAATTTTCATACGCACCTACATATCAGCGCATACATAATTACATATGCGCATACATATGTATGTATGTAAGTACAATTCAAATTCAAATCGTAATATCATTTATCAGTAAAAAGTGTGCGCGCACTGCTCTATATGTATGTACATACATTTGCATATGTGCACGACATTGCCCAACAAATAATGTATACACAAACCAACATACAAATATGCGTACACATGTAAATATCTGCGTATGACATTCCCACACAAATAATGCATACACAACATACATACTTATATGCGTTCACATATAGATATGTATGTCATCCGCAAATATTACGAATATTGTTCAACAAAAACAACAATGTGTTCAAATAGCATCAGCGGCGTCACAAGTCAATATGGCAGCCAAACAGTCGATGCCCAAATTTGTAGAAAAATACCTAACAACAATATTTTCATTCATGAACGCAAGCGCACTTTCAACAGGCAAACTTGCTTCATTCATAAAAACAGATGCCATAACATCTCCCCGAGCATGCCTTTGCCCACAAGTGTCTTTTCGCGACGATGGCAAAAGCTAAAAATCATAAATTGAACAACTTTCTGATGCTTCTTCACAGAAAGAAGTGACAAAAGTGGCAACATAGTCGTTGTCGATTTACAATATTTGTCTAAAATATTTTTCCGTGACTCGCAAAAATCTGCGTCGATATGTATGCAAGCTCACACACAAACAAACATATCTACGCTGGTTTGACGGTGAAGCTGGTACAGCGGCAAGGGAAGCAGTGGCAATTGGCGATCGTTCGTTTGTGTTTTCGGCACAGCTCGGATTTTCTACCAACAACACAATGTTGCGAAGCTTTGTCGTCGCGTCAGAGAACGTATATTATAGAGAAGGTTCACGACGCCGAGAATTTAGGGATATTTCAATTTTGGGATATTACCTGTTTTGGATGGGTGCATTTCACCACAGAAAATTATTAGCGCATTTCACCATTTAACATCAGGGGCACGACAATAACAGAACTGAGTAGTTATTAGAGCCAATGGGAAAAAATATGTTAATTTCAATGTTTAGAAATGTACGCTTACAGATTCCCTTTTCTACTATGCTCAAACGATGCTGCATATAAGTAATTTATAGATCGGTATACATATGTACATATATTTGTTATGAAAGCACATATGTAAGTGTGTACATACATATGTATGTATGTATATATTTTAAGATTGAGCTATTTTATGATGAATTGCATAAAATCTTTGCAAATATATAATTCAATAAGATTTGTATTACTACCTAAATATGCATTTTATATACATTGGTTTGGTACGACATACATATGTATATTTATATACTTAAATAAATATTTGCTTTGGTCATTAAACTTTTCTATATCATGTTAAAAGACCAAGCGGTTGCACATTTGTCCATATATAAGTAATTATGTGTGCATGTAAACAAATATGACAAACCATACGCATAATGTTTGTAAATTTGTCTACATGCAACATATGTATGTAAATATGTACACTCAATGCTTCATGCGAAATCTACGTTGACGCGGACAACCAATGGCGAAGCTCATATTTTTTGCTTTCATGTCAAAGAATCAATGTGTCGAAAGAATGACGCGACCAGAGAACGTAAATTTATAGAGAAGGTCCAACAACGGACAGGCGTGTAAACTGTCAAAAGCTAACAAAATGCGATGAGTGCATTTCACCACAGCTAGCTAAGAAGGAGAAATCTTAACAGTGGCGCGTGGACAGAGCTGAGCATTTAATGAAAATTGTGCTCAGAAACAGGCATTGCTATTACAGACGTATGTTGGCCTTTTGCTTATATTTTTATATGCTCACATGCCATCATGTTAATTGATGTGATAATCTTTTTGCGTATTTCTATGAATATGTGCATAATTTATGTCATTCTAATTAAATTATGCTATTTTCAAAACAATATTTGTAGTTAATGTGCAATTAAGAGTTATTTATTAAAATATTTCTTACGTTTGAGAATATATCGGGTGATTTTTTAAGAGCTTGATAACTTTTTAAAAAAAAAAAACGCATAAAATTTGCAAAATCTCATCGGTTCTTTATTTGAAACGTTAGATTGGTTCATGACATTTACTTTTTGAAGATAATTTCATTTAAATGTTGACCGCGGCTGCGTCTTAGGTGGTCCATTCGGAAGTCAATTTTGGGCAACTTTTTCGAGCATTTCGGCCGGAATAGCCCGAATTTCTTCGGAAATGTTGTCTTCAAAGCTGGAATAGTTGCTGGCTTATTTCTGTAGACTTTAGACTTGACGTAGCCCACAAAAATAGTCTAAAGGCGTTAAATCGCATGATCTTGGTGGCCAACTTACGGGTCCATTTCTTGAGATGAATTGTTCTCCGAAGTTTTCCCTCAAAATGGCCATAGTCGCGAGCTGTGTGGCACCATGTAAATATGTGCAAAAAGCATGACATTCCCACACAAATAATGCATACACAACATACATACTTATACATATAAGAAGACAACATTTCCGAAGAAGTTCACATGTAGATATGTATGTCACCCGCAAAAACTACGAATATTCTTCTACAAAAACAACAATGGTTTCAAATAGCATCACCAGCGTCACGAGTCAATATGGCAGCCAAGTCGATGCCCAAATTTGTAGAAGAACACACAACAACAATATTTTCATTCATGAACGCAAGCACACTTTCAACAGGCAAACTTGCTTCATTCATAAAAACAAATACCCTTACATCTCCCCGAGCATGCCTTTGCCAACAAGCGTCTTTTCGCGACGATGGCAGAAGCTAAAAATCATAAATTGAACAATATCTGATATTTGTATGAAAAGGAAAAAGCGACAACCCTGCAAATATAAGTATAGAATAAAATTGACAACATAGTTTATTTGTCGATTTTCAAGTCAAGAAATGTGCCAAAGAAAATATTCAATATTCCTCTGATTTATGTGTACGGTGAATCCCGGTTAAGTAGTATTCCGCTTAAATGAAAATCAGCCCTCTTAACTGCCCATATCTTGCTGCATCTCACGGTTGTTTTTTGATATACATGGAAATTATTGTTTTAAGTACCACTCGATTAAGTATCCGCACTCGCTTATGTGCCATATTAATTTTTTTTTTAACAAACCACAAAAATCTTTATCTTTGATTGTGGCACATAACCGGGATTTACTGTATTTGTCAAGGAATGTACAAAATATTGTTAGGCGGCTTGCAAGAATCTGAGTCGACATGTATGCAAGCTCACACACAAACATACATATCTACGTTGGTTTGTAAGCGAAGCTGGTACAGCGGCAAGGGAAGCAGTGGCAATTGGCGATCGTTCGTTTGTGTTTTCGGCACAGCTCGGATTTTCTACCAACAACACAATGTTGTGAAGCTTTGTCGTCGCGTCATTCTTTCAACAAATTGACTCTTTGACATGAAAGCAAAAAATATGAGCTTCGCCATTGGTTGTCCGCGTCAACGTAGATTTCGCATGAAGCATTGAGTGTACATATTTACATACATTTGTTGCATGTAGACAAATTTACAAACATTATGCGTATAGTTTGTCATATTTGTTTACATGCACACATAATTATATGTATATGGACAAATGTGCGACCGCTTGGTCTTTTAACATGATATCGAAAAGTTTAATGACCAAAGCAAATATTTATTTAAGTATATAAATATACATACATATGTATGTCGTACCAAACCTATATAAAATGCATATTTAGGTAGTAATACAAATCTTATTGAATTATATATTTGCAAAGATTTTATGGAATTCATCATAAAATAGCTCAATCTTAAAATATATACATATGTACATATGTACACACTTATGTGCTTTCATAACAAATATATGTACATACATACATATGTATACCGATCTATAAATTATATGCAGCATCGTTTGCGCATAGTAAAAAAGGGAATCTGTAAGCGTACAAATTAACATATTTTTTCCCATTTTCTCTAACAACTACTCAGTTCTGTTATTGTCGTGCCCCTGATGTTAAATGGTGAAATGCGCTAATAATTTTCTGTGGTGAAATGCACTCATCCAAAACAGTAAATATCCCAAAATCCAAATATCCCTAAATTCTCGACATCGTGAACCTTCTCTATAATATACGTTCTCTGCATACAATATATACTGAAAAGTATACCCGATCGACATCGAGTACAAATTAAATAACAAAGAAGGTTTTTTTAACAACATTTCATAATTAAATATTTGTACAAAAGTGTACTGTCACATATGTAGATAAGCTTATTGCTTCAAAGTCCACATTGACATATGTTCCGCGATACCCCTTGGATTTTGACTAACAAAACCAAGCAGGATTGCGTATAACATATATTCAACATTGGCATATGTCCCGCAATACCCCTTGATTTGTGATGAACAAAAACAAGCAGGATTGTGTAAAAAACCAAAGCGTGATACATATGTACATACATACATGCATATGTACAAAGTGCAGTGATCTCTAAAATGAGCGCTCATTAGCACATAATAAATGAAATTCCACCTATAGGTATACCCTATAGGACATTTGAACATCAAATATATATAAAAGAAATATACTTAGAAAAATAAAATACATAAAATATTTCCGGTGATTAAAATAAAAAATGAAATCAAATTTAAGTGATTAATTATTTATTTTATTTTTAAACTCTTATTAACTTAAAAGAGTTCGCGATTACATATATTAACAAACACGTAAACACGTTATCTTTATATCAGTTTCGGTCCAAATTCTTATTTACTTAAAAGAGTTCTCGTATAATCACATAAATACATACATATGTATATACGAAAATATTTTGAAATCTCGGTTTATTAAAAATTCATTAGTCTTATTGACTTTTTGAAACTCTTATATACAAAAGAGTTTTCTATTCAACATTTTTTATACGAAATTTTTTCTAAACATCTATAAGTCTAGTTTTCACTTAGACGTTTTAATTTATTCTATACATCTTTTAAATGAGCTCAGACTCAAAGGAATCCAAAACAACTCAGTTGCTAAAAATCCCAAAAATGATTTCAGACGAAAAAAGCCCGTGTACACCGACAGAAGCTGCACGCTCAAAGCAAGGTGCTACAAAACTAAAGAGGGATACAAAATTCATTGCTGAGAGTGACAGTTTGATACGATACTGCACTCGATTTTCATCTTCACCGATTCAAGACAACTCTGAATCGGTATCAGAAATCAAAAAAGACAATTTAGACAATTTTTGGACGCGTCTCCAAGCTGCATATGACGCAATCGTAGAATCTGATGATTCAGATCTACCAGAGAATTTTAAATCCTCGGCTTACACCAAGTATGAACACTGCCTAGACCAGTTCGAAGACACAAAGGCAATGATTTCTGATCAACTAAAGCTATTAAGAGCAATTGCACCTACTCCACAACCGAGAGTAGAGCTGCCACAAAGACAAGCCCAAGAGGGAAGTTCAGGCATTCACCTTAAAGTGCCAGTATGCGACACAGATATATTTCATGGTGGTTATGAACAGTGGCCGTCCTTCCGGGACATGTTTACAGCTGTGTACATAAACCATCCTAAGTTATCACAAGCGCAGAAATTGTATCACCTCAGATACAAAACCAAAGGTCAGACAGGCGTAATAGTCAAACAGTTCGCTCTCAATGACGAAAATTTTAATTTTGCTTGGGAAGCTCTAAAAGCACGTTACGAAAACGAGAGAATATTGGTCGACAAGCAAGTGACGATGCTAATGAATTTACCAAAAATTCAGAAAGAAACCAGTGAAGAATTCATAAAGCTTCAATCCACGGTTTCAATTTGTTTGTCGGTTTTATCGACACAGAATATTCCCTCAGAGAATTGGGACCCCATTCTCGTAAATATATGCACAGCTGCATTACCAGAAAAATCGTTATTTTTGTGGGAGCAATCGCTCTCATCGCGAAGAAAGTGCTCAACGTGGCAACAAATGAAAGAATTTCTTACTACCCAGAATGAAATTGCAGAAAGGGTACATAAAAAACTAGTCAGAACGAAAAACGTTAAAACCGACCTCATTAGAAGCTTCAATAGACCCCAAGCAAGTAGCCACAATAATTTAAATAGAAGCTTTTTTAAAAATCAATCGTTCACATCCGAACAATATAAGCAAACGTCATGCGAACTTTGTAGAGGAGGTCACAAACTAAAATCATGCGAAAAATTCTAAAAAATGAATGTTAGCGATCGAAACAATTTCGTAAGAACAAAAAAATTATGTACCAACTGTCTGTCACATGCGCATACGCTTAAAGATTGCGAAAGCAAATTTAATTGCGTTTACAGCCACATAAAAGACATCATTCTATGTTACATATAACCAATTTTTCCAGCTCACCCCCAAACAATGCAAACGTTAAACGAGCAACAGGATTAGTTGCAACAACAAATACTGAAAACTGCTAAGAAGCACCATGCTGTTCAAAGGTGTTAAAACCCAATCGCTACATAGCGAAAATCAGAGTAGGGTATTATTACCCACAGCAGTTGTCTCCACCGAACACCGAGGAGAACTGCTTAAACTCAGAGCCTTAATAGACCAAGGATCACAACGATCATTTATAGCGTCTAGGGCACAAAACAGACTACAGTTGCCAACAAAACTGGCCAACTTTGAAATCACGGGAATGGGCGGAAAAGTTGTTCAAAACTCAAATAAAATCTGCCCCATTACCCTCTTTTCCCCCAAAGCGGATAAGCGCATACAAGCAGAAGCTGTCTTACCGCAATTAACCAATATGCTACCAAGCTATCATATAAATAGCAAGCATTGGCAAAAGGTTTCACACTTTAAGTTAGCAGACCCCAACTGCAACACTCCCGCTCAAATAGACATTCTATTAGGCAGAGATCTCAACCAAAAATTATTCTCGAAGGTGTTGAGAAAATTACAAAAACACTTCTGACGCAAAATATCATTTTCGGATGGGTCCTAAGCGGACTAGTTGCGGAACCAGTTACAACATTGACAACTCAAGTTGAGGAAGTCTCAAACGAGTACCTCAATTCACAATTGAAAAAATTTTGGGAATTAGAAGAACTCCCGCCCATATCAGTAACAACCCCTGAAGATCAGTATTGTGAGGATTTTTACAAGGCCACCACTACTAGATCAGAAAACGGTCGGTACGTCGTACAGCTACCACTAAAGCCAGAATTTCGGCACACACTCACCTTAGGTCATTCCCGCACCTCTGTTATACAACAGTTTTTATGTATGGAGAAAAACCTTCTTAAAAAAGGCGAGCTAAAACCAGAATACGTTAGGGTTTTAGAGGAATATCTCTATTTGGACCACATGGAGGAAGTCAGACCTGGCGAAAAAATCATAAAAGGTAAATACTATTCATTTTACCTACCGCACCATGCAGTAATAAAGCCAGACAAAGAAACCACTAAGGTTAGAGTTGTCTTTAATGCATCAAAATCCTCAAGTTCGGGGAGTTCCCTAAATGATATTCTATTTACGGGACCCACGCTTCAGCCAGATTTAATGCTCCTCGTACTAAACTGGCGTATATTCAAATACGTTTTCAATGGGGATGTTGAAAAAATGTATCGACAAATAGTCGTACATAAAGAGGATCAAGATTTTAAGCGAATTATATTCCGAAAATCTCCCAATAGTCCAATACGCGACTTTAAATTAAAAACAGTTACCTTCGGCGAAAATTGTGCCCCATACCTCGCTCCCTACACTCCACGAACTGGCAGAAGACACAAAGTCAGCATTTCCTCTGGCAACTCAAGTGTTGAAAACACAAACGTATGTGGAGGACATTCTGTCTGGAAGCCACAATCTTCCACAGGCATACGAGTCACTAGCACAAGTGACACAAGCCCTCAATACAGCAGGGTTTCCGTTGAAAAAGATAACGGCGAACCACACTAATATATTAAAAAACATACCAAAAGAAAATTTGTTGGACACTAATTTCCTTATATTCGAAAAGGAAAGTACAACAAAAACTCTGGGGATCCAATGGAGTGCGATATCGGACCGATTTTCATACACGACTGAGTCCATATCCGCATTGTCCGCCATTACAAAACGCCAAATTCTCTCCTCTGTGGCAAAACTTTGTGACCCCGCAGGATCGCTATCGCCAATTATGATACAAGCCAAAATCCTGATACAAGAATTATGGCTAGATGGTACCGACTGAGACGAGCAAGTAAAACCACTTCGTTTAGAAAAGTCGTCCCAGTTCGCGAGCAATCTAAAAGATATCACACAAATACAAATCCCACGATGGGTAAATTATATCCCAGAGTACAAAGTCAAGCTACACGGCTTTTCTGACGCCTCTGAAAATGCGTATTGCGCCACTATATATGTTCGCACACAAAGCGACAAGGCGACCACAAGCCACTTACTAGTTGCAAAAGCAAAAGTGGCTCCTCTAAAAACGATAAGTCAACCACGGCTAGAACTACGTGGTGCACTCCTATTTGCCAAACTAGCATCCATAGTGCAAACGCATCTGAATATGGCAAAATATAAATTATGTCTCTGGTCCGATTTCGAAATTGTATTAGCCTGGTTGGAAAAACCACCACATTCATTGAAGACGTATATTTCCAATCGAACGTCTCAAATTCTTGACCTAGTGGGATCAGCCACTTGGCGACACGTAGCCAGTGCTGACAATCCTGCTGATTTAAGTACAAGAGGGTGCAAACCTCTGCACCTCGCCACCACCACCCTCTGGTGGAATGGCCCCCGATGGTTAACAGAATCTCCCGATTCTTGGCCACAAATGCCCATGCGCAACATTATTGGCCCAGAAAGTCGACAAATCGACTCCTTTCATATAACATTGGATGATACTGACATCCTTGAGAGATTTCCATCTTACCCCCGAGCCCTCAGGGTAATCGCTTACATGCTCAAATTCATAGAGCGACTCAAACTTAGAATTAAGGGAATACGCACAGTATATCCCCAAGGCGATACAGTGACGCACCTAGACTTACAAAAAGCAAAGGTCGCTCTTATCGCATCTACTCAAGCGCGCTACTTCAGCCTAGAGATATCAGTACTAAGAGAATCGAAGCCGATTGATAAAAAGAGCTCACTCCTAGTACTTAATCCATTTCTGGATACAAAAGGTCTGCTCCGTGCTAATGGTCGGCTTGCTAACTCAAGCCTGACATATAACGAACGCCATCCTCAAATAACACCAGAGAAGTCTCGACTTGCAACATTGCTACTCAAGTATATACACATACTAATGTTGCACGCGGAACATCGCCTAATGCAACATATAATCCGACAAGAGTTCTATATTCCCCGACTTAAGCCTCAAATAAAAAGTGCATTTTCATGTGCAAGATCTGCACTATGCATAAACAGAAGATGAGGACGCAGATTATCCACCGGAACGCTGCAACTTCGCTCTGCCTTTCTCCATTACAGGTGCTGATTTTGCTGGGCCTTTTCAGATAAAGGCGTCCATGCTAAGATCTCCCACATTAATGAAAGGCTACGTGGCTGTCTTTGCCTGTTTTACGACAAAAGCAGTGCACCTCGAGCTATGTACTAATCTGACAAAGGAGGCTTTTCTCGAGGCGTTTGCTCGCTTCGTTGGACGACGCGGTTTTCCGTCCAAACTTATGAGCGACAATGGAAAAACCTTTATCGGAGCTCAAAGAGCCACAGAAAAACAGTTTGTGGACTTTATTAAACAAGTCTCGCCTGAGATTGTTCAAAAGTACGCTCCCCAAGGTATTAATTGGCAATTCATCCCCCCAAGAGCTCCTCATATGGGTGATTTATGGGAATCAGCTGTAAAAAGCTTTAAATCCCACTTAAAAAAGGTGCTGAAAACTACAAGTTTAATTACGAAGAATTTACAACACTTTTAATTCGCATTGAAGCCGTTCTCAATTCACTGCCACTAACAACACTCTCGCAAGATCCCTCACATCTCACAGCCCTAACTCCAGGGCACTTTCTCAAAGGAGCATCCATTCTAGCCACACCTGAGCCAGGCGTGGAGTCGCTATCCTTATTAAATCGATGGGAGAGAATTAAAAAAATTTCAGTCGCAGATGGAAAGAAGACTATTTAAAGGACCTCCCCAAGAGGTATCGATGGAAAACATCAGAAAATGCGCCAAAGCTTGGAGATTGTGTACTTATTAACTACCGAGTGGCGGCTTGGCCGCATAGAAAAGCTACATTATGGCTCCGACGGTCACATCCGAGTCGTGGACCTCCGTACGCACAACGGAACACTAGCCAGACTGCTCGTGAAGCTGTGCTTTTTACCAACCACCGACGACCGCGAATACGAAAACCGAAAAAACCAAACCGCTAATATAACGATATAATGAATTCAGAAAATTTAACAATAATATGCGAAATACGCCAATATCGACTGTCAAAAATAACAAGCCGTCAAAAACAACAAAGAGAGTTGTGGCAACGCTGCAACAGTTGCAGCGCCTTCTAGGCTAAACAATCGCCTAGGGGGGCCGGGATGGCTAAATGAGCACCTGACTCCTCTCTTAATATAATATAGCTACACCCCACACATACAAACCATACTCAACACATCGTCTTTCATCCCACACCACACTCAACACATCATCTTTTCATCCACTACATACAACAACTCAACGCATCATCTTCTACACCACACCTTTCGCACCACACATGTGTCCTCAAACACAATCAACAAAAGGAACTGGCGGACAGCGCCAGGCCTCTTTTTTATTCGATCCGTGCGCTTATACATACGTATCATACCAGTCAACCATTCTCCCGCATTATCCCGCTCTCTCAAATTCGCTTGCATTTTTGCTAACAAAGACATCGCCAAATCAACGGGTAAGTGCCGCGAGTTCTTATCATCAAACTTTCTAATTGTAAAGAAAACATAAAGCTTAACGTTCTGCCGAAATATGCTGAAACAGCTAATATTGTAATTGACAGTTTCTTTGTTCATTCAATCACTAGTTTATGCTTACACTTCAGCTTAAGCTTTAAGTAAATAAGACCAAATTGTATAAATATTAGTATTTTGGAAATAAAGATTTGATTTATATCTGGCAATCCACTAGAACCACACTTGTTCTCTTTTTATCCGCGCGTTGGCGGAAATAAAGTATATATTTAAAAATTCAGAAATAAATAAAAAAAATGTTCTATAAAGAAATAGTTTAATAAAAAATAGCAGTACCTACTACAGTGAAACATAAAAAATAATTGCAACACATTTTTTTTAAAGACATAGTGTATTAAAAACTATTAGTGATTACTAAAAAGAAAAATAAAAAAAGAAATAATTATACAAAATTTTTGAAAAGAAATAGTTAAGAAAAACTATTTGTGCCTACCAAAGATTTAGAAGGAAAGTAACTGTGTAAAAAAATATAATAATAATAATAATAAACTTATTTTTAACTGGTGTAAAGAAAAGTAACAGTGACTAAAACTGTGTAAGAAAAACTTTCAATAAAAATATAACAAAATAACTACAAGTGTGTTAATAACCGAAAACTGAAATAAAGTGAGTGGGAACAAGCAACGAAGTGACAATCGCAGGATAACAAAAACAAGAAATTTAAAATATTTTAAATAATTGATTTAAAAATCAATAGCTAAAACAATTAATTAAAACATAATTAATAAACAAAACACAAAACAAGAAAAAACGTTAACTTCGGCAGCACCGAAGCTAATATACCCTTCACAGATTACATTGGTGCCTTAGAAAATAATTTATACCAAATTTCGTAAATATATCTTGTGAAATGCAAAAGTTTTCCATACAAGAACTTGATTCCGATCGTTCAGTTTGTATGGTAGCTATATGCTATAGTTAACCGATCTGACCAATTTCTTCGGAGATTACATTGTTTCCTTAGATAATAATCTATACCAAATTTGGTGAAGATACATTGTCAAATGTGAAAGTTTTCCATACAAGAACTTGATTCCGATCGTTCAGTTTGTATGGTAGCTATATGCTATAGTTAACCGATCTGACCAATTTCTTCGGAGATTACATTGTTTCCTTAGATAATAATCTATACCAAATTTGGTGAAGATACATTGTCAAATGTGAAAGTTTTCCATACAAGAATTTGATTCCGATCGTTCAGTTTATATGGCAGCTATAAGTTATAGTGTTCCGATATCGGCCGTTCCGACAAATGAGCAGCTTCTTGAAGAGAAAATGACGTTTGAAAAACTTCAAAAGGATATCTTAAAAGCTGAGGGCCTAGTTCGTATATATACAGACAGACGGACAGACGGACATGGCTAAATCGACTCAGTTTAACATACTGATCATTTATATATATACTTTATAGGGTCTCCGACGCTTCCTTCAGGGTGTTACAAACTTCGCGACAAACTTAATATACCCTGTTCAGGGTATAATTATAAAAACAGAAAGAGTGACTTAAGTCACAAAAATACAAATATTGTATAAAACAACATCATCAATAGCGGTAACTTTTGCTGCTGCTGTTAATAATTGTAAAAACAGCATCATCGGCGGAGGTGGCAACAGCGGCAGCGGCAATTATAAAGAACAACATCATCAACAGAGGCAGCAAAGGCCAATAATAAATTGAACCAGGAGAAAAGACTGGAGCAGTTGACAACTTGCAACAGAACATATTTGTAAGTTGTATTTAAAAAATACTGTTATTATATTAAACACGGGAAATAGTCCAACTATCAAATATTAGAAATTGTCATATTGCGACTAATAAGGGCGCTCATGACACTAGAGAATGTCCTAAAATTAAAAAAATAAGATAACCAAAGAATATAATTAATTGTTTGTACAACCAATAAATAACATAATCAAAAGCTGCGATTCACCACCCTCGGGGGGAGCCTTCAGCTTATAACAACTTAAAATTCTCTACGATTCACCTCCCAAGAGACCTTCCAGAGAATTATAAAAAATTAAGACCTATCCGACCAATTTAAGTCAATAAAATAATAATTAAAGGCTCGATCAGCCATATAACAAAATATATTATCGAAGGATGAATTATGTATTTCCTACTTTACCAACAACAAAAAAAGATAGCCCTATGTATGTTGTGGTAAGTTCAAGTGAAACAAGCAAACCTTTAAATAAATTTTCATGCTTCGCTGTGCATAAAGCCCTAAAACATATAAGTTCTGACATAATAAAAATTAGTGAATTAAAAACGGTAATTTACTACTCCTAGTAAAAAATAGCATTTGTTATGTAAAAATTAAACTACATAAAAATTCGAGCTCCTCAAAAGGCACTATCTGCGCTCCGTGTTTAAATCAAGTCTCTGACAATGAAATAATTGAAAATTTGAAAAAACAAGGTGTTACATCCATTTAAAAATTTCTAAAATATATAAATGGTCAACCCGCCCCAAGTGGCGTGGTTCTTTTAGCCTTCGATCGCTACTACTTGCCCAAAAAAAATTGATGTATCATGGTATACAACCAAGGTAAGACGTTACTACCCAAACCCAATGAGAAGCAAAAACTGCCAACTTCTTGGCCATACAAAAAAAAGCTGCAATAAGATCCCTATCTGCGCCACATGTGCATTACCAACACACAACCCCTCACCCTGTACTCGCACTCTCAGTGTAAATTGTTCTGCTGAACACCCCGCCTCAAGTAAATTGTGTCCAAAGTTCAGTGAAATAAAAAAAAATAATAACAATTCAAACAGATAATAAATACTCATTTCGCGAAGCAGTAAATATTCACAAAGCACAAATGCCACATGCAGAGAACGTATATTTACAGAGAAGGTCCAACAACGGACAAGAGTGTGAACTGTCAAAAGCTAACAAAATGCGATGAGTGCATTTCACCACAGCTAGCTAAGAAGGAGAAATCTTAACAGTGGTGGTGAGCAGAGCTGAGCATTTAATGAAAATTGTGCTCAGAAACATGCATTGCTATTACAGACGTATGTTGACCTTTTGCTTATATTTTTATATGCTCATATGCCATCATGTTAATTGATGTGATTATCATTATGCGTATTTCTATGAATATATGCATAATTTATATCATTCTAATTAAATTATGCTATTTTCAAAACAATATTTGTAGTTAATGTGCAATTAAGAGTTATTTATTAAAATATTTCTTATGTTTGAGAATATATTATAATTTCATATGTATGTATATGAATATGTTTGTAAATATAATATACATATGTATTATATGTATATGAGATACTATCATAATATCATAAAAACTTAATATACATATTACAATAATATGTCATTTAATTTTCATGTTCAACCAGTTCACATTACATGAACATATTCTTTATCTGTCATAAATATGTAACATGACACTTACGACCCATATGGTCCGTATTGAAACATTATGTGTACTTTGCTAATACTGTCCACCTTAGGTGGTCCCAAAATATAATTCATAGATTGTAAGATGAATATTTCCACTTGTAACATATGTATGTCATATCTCAAGTGGATTGTAGATATACTTCCTAGAATGTAAGATAAATATTTGTATATAGACTTAAACAAAATACTGTATATAAGAAAACTTAATAAAGAAAACGAGGCAGTTGACCACACGGGAGTTGACCACAGGCAGTTGCCCGTAGTTGCCCACGAGAACTAAACGGAGTTTTTAATTGGCGATCCTGCCAGGAGATGAAATAATCTCTGGCGGACCAAAATGTAACAATAAATTTCGGCGGTCACCATTTAAGGGGACAAAAAATCCCTCGTGTTACCGTTTGAAAAACAATCAAGTATCCTCAATTGAGGAGAAAAGTAAAAAAAAGTTCAAAAAACGCTAAGTCCAAAAAGAGACATAATCAAAAAAATCTCAGCGCCACTTAGAAAATTATTGAAAAAATTTCGAGTGTGTGTTTGTGCCTACTGCCAATCGAACGCGCCTCGTCTAAACGGATTACGAGCGAACAACAAGCAAACATACGTCCACATAAAAAACGCTGAAAGCCCCTCATAAAAACAAAAGAATCAAAAAATTTCTGTAAATCAGAAATTTCGCCAAAAACATCTTATTTCATCTAAACCTCACACACGGCCTCCAACGACGATCATCGCACAACCAACAGCCAAAATTCTATTCAAAAAGCAACAGCAGCAGCAAAGGCAACAACAACATAAAATTAGTTGTAAGTAAAGCTTATACTATTTATTAATTAAATGGGAAATAATCCCACTAATATTAAGTATGAAAAATTATTTCACTGTGAGTATTGCAAAACCAATAATCATGCCACTCACAACTGTCCGTGTTTAAAAATAATAAAAAAAAACAAGATAAAATCTTATCTTAACAAGATATACTCTATTAGCATATCAAATATATACAAATTATATTAAATTAAATCTAAAAAATTTCAAATGAAGGCTCGACCAGCCAAATAATAAAATATATTTTAAAACCACGATTCACTACCACAAGGGGGACCCTCCGGTTTATAATATAAACTCAGTTCTGCGAATCTGAACTCCAGACCCTCCAGAATAAAAGAGTATCTTTTGCCAGAAAAGATCAAAACAAATATTTAAATAAAGGCGGGCAACAAAATATATGCCATTTAAATATTTTTAATATGAAGTTATTACAATAGATTTATGCAAAAAGAAATTTAACTATTATATATTTTTGTGAGTATTACTATATACATATGTTATTTCATGAAACTCACAAATATATATATATATAAAAAAACAAACAAAACCGAAAAATAAATTTAAAGGAAAAAAATAAATCTTTGGGAGCAGAGACTCCTGAAGAGCCTGCCGAAGATTTTTCCGGCAATATTTTATTAACAAAAAAAAAATATTTTGGGACAAAAAGGTCCTAAAACGCCAGATGAAGATTCATACCGGCAAAATAAAACAAAAAAAATAATGGAAAAATATATAAAATAAATATAAATATATATACGTAAATCAAAATATAAAAATTCAAAATTTATATTACTTTGAACAAAAAAAGTCTTAAGGCACCAGCCGAAGAAAGTACCGGCAATACTAAAAATAAAAAATACTTTAAAATTGTGGAACAAAAAGTTCAACAACACCAGCTGAAGATTTTACCGGTATAATAAAACAAAAAAGAATGGCGATAAGTCAAATAGAATATAAAAATACTAAATTTAAAATACTTGGGACCAGAAAATCCTAAGACGCCAGTCGAAGATAATACCGACAATAAAATAAAAGAATATACTCCAAAAAAGGAGGTACTAATATTTTAAATAAATAATTTCAATTATTGGGGTACTCACAAGCCATCGTAAAATCGTAAAATTATAAATTTTTACACTTGCTTAAAAAAAAAATGTTGTTAGATTTCATACAAAAATGAGTTTACACATTTACAAATCTCAATGTTATGTTTTCGAATCGTTATAACTTATAACTTTATGCGACTTGAGAAAACCCTAAATGTAAAAGAAAAAAAATTGCTGAAATGTATTCAGGCAATAATACAATAAAAAGATGTCATATATAAAAATACTTCCATCAAAAAATAATTAGAAGTCAAAAATAATATAAAATGTATCGAAAGTATATTTAAGAGTCAAATTTAAATAAATTAAGATTTCAAGATAGTACTGTTCAAATTGATAAATAGTCTATAGCCTCGCGTACTACTATATATCCATTTGAATCGGGTCGCTTCAATTTAGAGGTGGGGGAGTTAATACCACCAGTTCACATTACATGAACATATTCTTTATCTGTCACAAATATGTAACATGACACTTACGACCCATATGGTCCGTATTGAAACATTATGTGTACTTTGCTAATACTGTCCACCTCAGGTGGTCCCAAAATATAATTCATAGATTGTAAGATGAATCTTTCCACTTGTAACATATGTATGTCATATCTCAAGTGGATTGTAGATATACTTCCTAGAATGTAAGATAAATATTTGTATCTAGACTTAAGCAAAATACTGTATATAAGAAAACATAATAAAGAAAACGAGGCAGTTGACCACACGGGAGTTGACCACAGGCAGTTGCCCGTAGTTGCCCACGAGAACTAAACGGAGTTTTTAATTTGCACATATGTATGTAAGTACAATTCAAATTCAAATCGTAATATCATTTATCAGTAATAAGTGTGCGCACTGCTCTGTATGTATGTATGTACATGCATATGTGTACGACATTATACGAACAAATAATGTATAAAAACCAACATACAAATATGAGTACACATGTAAATATGTGCGCATGACATTCCCACACAAATAATGCATACGCAACATACATACTTATACATACGTTCACATGTAGATATGTCACCCGCAAAAACTACGAATATTCTTCTACAAAAACAACAATGGTTTCAAATAGCATCAGCAGCGTCACAAGTCAATATGGCAGTCAAGTCGATGCCCAAATTTGTAGAAAAACACACAACAACAAGATTTTCATTCATGAACGCAAGCACACTTTCAACAGGCAAACTTGCTTCATTCATAAAAACTCCCCGAGCATGCCTTTGCCAACAAGCGTCTTTTGGCGACGATGGCAAAAGCTAAAAATCATAAATTGAACAATTTCTGATATTTGTATGAGAAGGAAAAAGCGACAAACCCGCAAATATAAGTATAGAATAAAATTGACAACATATGTAGTTTATTTGTCGATTTTCAAGTCAAGAAATGTGCCAAAGAAAATATTCTATATTCCTCTTATTTATGTATGTGTACGGTGAGTCCCTGTTAAGTAGTATTCCGCTTAAATGAAAATCAGTCCTCTTAATTGCCCATATCTTGCTGCATCTCACGGTTGTTTTTTGATATACATGGAAATTATTGTTTTAGGTACCACTCGCTTAAGTATCCGCACCCGCTTATGTGCCATATTATATTTTTATTTTTAACAAAGCACAAAAATCTGTATCTTTGATTGTGGCACATAACCGGGATTGACTGTATTTGTCAAGGAATGTACAAAATATTGTTACGCGGCTTGCAAAAATCTGAGTCGACATATATGCAAGCCCACACACAAACATACATATCTACGTTGGTTTGTAAGCGAAGCTGGTACAGCGGCAAGGGAAGCAGTTGCAATTGGCGATCGTTCGCTCGTTTTCGGCACAGCTCGGATTTTCTACCAACAACACAACGTTGTGAAGCTTTGTCGTCGCGACATTCTTTCGACACATTGACTCTTTGACATGAAAGCAAAAAATATGAGCTTCGCCATTGGTTGTCCGCGTCAACGTAGATTTCGCATGAAGCATTGAGTGTACATATTTACATACATTTGTTGCATGTAGACAAATTTACAAACATTATGCGTATGGTCTGTCATATTTGTTTACATGCACACATAATTATATATGGGCAAATGTGCGACCGCTTGGTCTTTTAACATGATATCGAAAAGTTCAATGCCCAAAGCAAATATTTATTTAAGTATATAAATAAACATATGTATGTCGTACCAAACCTATATAAAATGCATATTTAGGTAGTAATACAAATCTTATTGAATTATATATTTGTAAAGATTTTATGGAATTCATCATAAAATAGCTCAATCTTAAAATATATATGTACATACATATGTATGTACACACTTATGTGCTTTCATAACAAATATATGTATGTACATATGTATACCGATCTATAAATTATATGCAGCATCGTGTGCGCATAGTAAAAAGGGAATCTGTAAGCGTACAAATTAACATATTTTTTCCCATTTTCTGTAACAACTACTCAGTTCTGTTATTGTCGTGCCCCTGATGTTAAATGGTGAAATGCGCTAATAATTTCAGTAAATATCCCAAAATCCAAATATCCCTAAATTCTCGACATCGTGAACCTTCTCTATAATATACGTTCTCTGATCTTATGAACGGTCGACGCCCAACTCAGTATGCTATTCAAATATCACCAAAACTAGTTTTATGTATATAGATGTTGCACACTTTTAAGCGCATCTTTTTGGTGAGGTGCTTAAACTTACCATCGCCTTCCTATAGTGTCGCTCAAATATTCTAGGTTTCAGTATCACTTAAAAAAGTTACAAACATACATACATACATACAAGTGAAGCTAATAAAAGCGTATTAAAAAAAGCAAATTAAGGAAAATTTAGAGAATAAAATAATAATTAATACTAGAAATAAAATTATTCATAAAGATAATATAAAATCATAATTATTATAGGTTTCCAATATGATCATTTTAATTTTGACTACACTAATCAGCTCAGCAGCGGCTGATATTATAGACTATACCCGACAAGACTATTAGGCAATTCACAAGTTTTGTTGTATGTCTTATGTCATATTTTAATATTCTTAAAAAATACGACACTTGTGAGCACCCTTAACTGTTGTATGTCATATTTTGTCATATTTCTACACTTAATCAGCTGATAGTAAAAAATTAAGAACACAGAAATGCCACCAGAAAGACAGAAAAATAAAATTATAGCTACTTTATGTGAAAATCATGCATTGGCTCTATTAGGAGTTGAATCAAGTGAGTATTTGCATACATTTCTTCATTAAATAGAAATATTTATACTTTGCCAGGTGACGAAGAAGACGAAGCTATTGAAAGTTTTTTGATCAGCATGAGCTGTTTGCTGAGCAACAGAAGAAGCGTTCATTTCGGCTTACCAAAATGTTCCAGTTGCCAGCGAAATGTGCTAAGGAATCTTGACGAAAGCAGATTCAATCAGATGCTTCGTGTTCGCCCGGAGGAATGCGAACGTATCTTAGAATTAATTAAAAATGATGCTGTTTTTATGACAAGTTCAAGTGCTCCACTACTTCCAATCGAACTGTAACTCAAAATAGTGCTGTATCGGTTGGGATCTTCCGGCGATGGACAATCTGTTCGCAAAGTGGCTTCCTTATTTGGTGTGGGTGATGGAGGCACTATTTAAAATGTAGCGCACCGAATTTTTAAAGCCATATTGCGGTTAAAAAATGAGTTTTTGTACTGGCCCAATGAAAGAGAAAGACTGGAAATTGTGTCCGCAACTGCGAAAGAAATGCCAGGGTGTGTGGGTTACATCGATGGTTTCGAAATAAAATTAGCTGAAGCACCAGTTATGCAGCATGAAATTTACTATTCGCGTAACGTCAATATTCTGTAAAACTATAAGCGATTTGTGACTATAAATTGCGCATAAGATAGGTGACGATTGGTTATTAATATTTTCAAATTGTTCACTAGTAAAGCATCCAGAACGATTCTTTTCGACATCAGAGTGGGTCGCGGGAGATAGTGGCTATCCACTAAAACCAAATTTAATAACGCCCTTCCGGCAAAACAGTGTTAAACATAGAAAAGAAGAAAGGGATTTATTCAACGCGTATTTTTCCAAATACCGTGTACGATTGAGAATTTTTTTGGTCTTTTGAAAGAGAAATTCGGTAGTTTAAAGGAGCATAAATTTAGAATGCTTTCAACTTCAAATAAGAAGGAATGCAATGACTGGATTATGGTGTGTTGTATTCTTCACAACATGTTAATCAGTTTCGATATAGATAATGAAAACAGCAATGAAATTTTGATGCCTCAATTCCCTTTATCATCAGAAAATAATATGAGAAATTGCTTGCTTCGTTGTATACAAAATCAAAATATTTAATATCTACTTATACACATATGCATATGCATTTGTTCTTTAATCATACAAGTCAATAAAAATGCATGATTATTTTGCTTAATTATAATGCAACTATATTTTTGATTTTGGTTCTTTTATTTTGGGTTAGGTACAGTTATCATTTCATTTTCGTATTCTTCAAAAGGCACTAACTGTTAATATCACAACAAAACTTATAACATAAAAACTTCATTTAAAACATAAAAAATCACATAATAATAAAAATAAATTCAGTGAACTAAAAATGTAGTGCATTGTAAAATTATTTATATTTTAGCCTAAGCTCTTCCATTGGCAACCTCTCCTGCATTTGTAATTTAATTTTTTCAATTTCTAATTTGTCATTAATTTCTCTTCTTTTAATTCTATCTCTTTTTCTTTTAACTCTAATTCTTTTTCTTTGATTGACATTTCTCTTTCCCTTGCTGCAACATCAATCTTAAGCTTTTGCTTCCTTATTTCTGCGATCTCGCCATGAACCTGCAAACTATCTGACAAGGCAGTTTTGGAATATATTCCTTTCTGCCTTCGAGTGCACACATTGTCGTTTAACGCTGGACTTTGTAATTCTTCAGCTTCAACTGAACTGCCCGCTTCAACCACACATTCTGCTCCCGATTGACTTGTAGAATCGCTTTCTAACAGCGTCAGCAAACTGTCTTCCACTACTGCAGAACAATTTAATCTGCTGCCGAAAATATCGTCCAACTCTTCATAGAAAAAATACATTTTTCTTAAAGTATCTATAGAAAAAAATAATGGTCACGATTAAAAAAAAAAGAGATTTCCTTAAAAGAATTTACTTTTTATTGTGTTGCCTTCCATACTTCCTGCGCCTGTCGACAATTCCAACTCCTTTGCTTTATTATAATAAACCATAAAAGCTTTGAGCCGTTGGTTTCTTTAAAAAAAAATTATTTGACTTTGTTTTGTTTTTTTAAATTAAAATGACAAACCTCGAAACTTCTATTTCCATTAGGAACTCCACAAGCGCTTTTTCTTCTGCCGCATTCCACTTATGTACCGGGTTGAAACGGCGGCGTTTTGGTTTACACTGCAATAAAATCATTTGCAACCACATAAACATCAAAATATTTTCATATTTCACTTATAATCAACTTAATTTACCTGAATATCGTGGTTTCCTTCCATATTAATAACGAGATTTATTAAATTTATTAATTTCAAACACTTAAAGGCCAATAATAAGATAGTAAACAAATATAGCTGATAGAATAGCGAACTCAAGAAACATACCACGCAGTGTTGTATCAGCCATATTTTAATTTTGCATGTGAAACAACAACAGTGTTGGTATGACAGTCATAAAAAATATGACAATATGACGATATGACGCACTATGACACCTTGTGAATACCCTATATGTATTTATCGAAAATAGAGATGTTTCCATTTATGAGGTATACGGGGACCTATTTCACATTACTAATTTATCTTATTTTGAACATAGTATAATAGCAGATGAAAATAGAAATTTTTACAGTAATAACAAACACAATCATGGCAGCCTAAGCATTATTACACAGGAAACAGAATCTGAAATTTTGATAATTGAAACTTTATTAGAACAATTGAAACATAACCATTTTAAGCAAAAAAGGGGTATAAATGAATTAGGAACACTTTTGAAATGGATAGCTGGAACACCAGACCATGATGACTTTGTAAAAATTTATGACAAATTAGACGAACTAGTAATAAATAACAAAAAACAATTCACAACAAATTCAGAAATTTTTAAAATAGTAGCAAAATTAACTGACACAGTAAATAATATTAAAGGTGATACCACTAACAGGAACATTAAAAGAAAACGAAATCGATATGCAATGTAATATGTAATAATACTACAAAATTTAATAGATGCAAAACCTTTTGGTAAAATTGGAATTTTAAATCCAACAATTTTACTTTTTGATGAATTAAAAAACATAACATATTACCAACACGGTATAATGACCATAACAGATTTAATAGACATTTCTAAATTTAAAATAGCCCAAAAGGGAAACATAATTATAATCTATGTAAATAAATTACCCTAAAATAGAACTAAAATGTAAGTACTATGATGTAAGAGCCATAGCTCAATTAGGTGGTAAGCTTATTGTTGACCAGAACATAATATATTGTAACAGTAAATTTTTTAATATTCAAAATTGTAAAACAGAAATTTCAAAAACTTATCGTAAACTAAATAAAAAAAGCACATGTTTGTCAGAAATTTTAAACAAAAAACAAGGAAAATGTAAAAAATTAAAAGAAAAACACTTGCAAATTGAAGAAATTAAACCTGGAGCGATATTAGTTTCAGGAAAAAATATTATAGACAATCAATCACTTATTAGAACATATTTAATAACATTTGAAAATAATACTGTCATAAATAACCAAACTTATGAAAACATTGGAACAAAAATTTGGAATTATCTTAAAAATAACCATATAAATAATTTTGAAATTTTAGAATACATCGAAACAACTAATAAACTGTTAAAAGTAGATAATATAGATATTTTAGCAGAACGCAACAGAACATCACAGTTCAATATTTTTTTTGGTAATTTTAATCTTGGGAATACTTTTCATAACTTACATAATACTAAAATTAAAAAAATCTCCCGAAATTCCCAAACCAATCGAAAATATACAATTTCAAGAAGCTCATATCAAATATATCAAATATATAAATTAACTCAAAACAATTGTTGCGTCAAGCGACAAATTTATACCTAAAATAAAAATAATATATGAATTGTAGAAAAATGAATTATAAAAAATTATAAATATTGAATTATATTAGTATTGTATACTTACCCTAATAATGTTATATATACTTACCTTTAATCTATTACTATAAGTTAACAAAATGAACTACTTCACCTCTTTTTGTACATACCTGTATACTTCCATTCCAACTGTTTTTTCCCGTTAGCTTTAAGATTTAGGCTAAGTCATCTAGTTGCTAAAATAAAGAAAGGAATTGTAATTGAACCTTATAACCGAACGCACGCGTCTTTTATCTTTTTCGCAAATATACAATTTTCGTGACAGGCAATTAGGGTTCAAGTTAATTCGCGCATTCCCAGTGTATATTTTCGCTTCTCAAAAACGCTTGAGAATTTTCATGGCGCCCGAGCAGGGACTAAGTGCGTGAGCTTACAATATTTATTTGACTTTCGTTTTCGTTTAATTAACTATTATCGTTTCTAATTGCCTGTCAATCGGTTCGGTTCTCGGTCTTCGGTTAAGTGAAGTGTGAATAATCACCTAAAACAATAAAATAAAGTAAAAGACAATAAAATACAATAACATACATATAGTGGAAGTGACCAAGCTGTGCAGTGATAATAATACCTAAATAAGGAAAAAATTAATAATATATATACATAAAACAAAGTTACAAAAAATTGAAACAAAATACATACTTACATATACATATGTGCAAAAGTGAAGTGCAGTGAACAAACACAAAAAAAAAAAAAATATACAGTGCGCAAAGCGAACAAAAAATTTATAAAATAATACATTGTGTGGTGCAGTGATACCTAAACAGCAACAGAAAAAGAAGAAAAATATAATAAATGAAAAGTTCCGTGTAAAGTGTATAATTAAAATACTTACCAACTCTGCGTTCCTAAACCTACAAAAAACAAAAAAAAAACAAAAACAAGAGGTGCATATGTGCAAGCACTCAAAAGTGCAAGTGCTCAAAGTGACAAAAAGTGAAATAAATAAAAAGTGTGAAAAGGCGCACAAGCAAATTGGGTACAGTGAATTCTAGAAAAAATCGTACCAAAGTGTTTAATTTTGTGATTAACGAGAAGGCTATCCTAAAACGTTAAAAAAAAAACGTTAAAAAAAACAGTTTTAAAAAACCGGTGGAAAACCAGTTAAAACAAAACCGTTTCAAGTGCCGCGTTAAGAGAACCGGTAAAAGCAAAGTGCCGGTATAAGCACCCGTTACTACTGAAATCACTGCTGCCATCAACGTCGCTGCCATCTTCGCCGCTGCCATCAACGCCGCTGCCATCTACGCTACTGCCATCAATCCGCTGCCGTCGTGGGAATGAGCTGCCGCTGCATCGTGTGCCAAAGGGACGTAAGCGCCGGCAAACAGCTGTAAGCGCCGGCAAACAGTGCGAATTACTGAAAGCAGTGCAAAATAAAAAAGCAAACTACAACAAAACAAGTGCACTTTCAGTTTTTGGCTCTCCCTTTTTGTTCACTATATTGACATACATACATATATAACAATATATACATATATTATATACTATAAAAACGATATACATATTTGAACCCCACGTATGTTTATATCTAAATGTATAAATTTAAAGTGAATCAAGGGATTTTGGGACTTTGCGGTAGCCCTTTATTTTGAAATAAAGGTGAAAAAGTTATTAATTGCAAAATTAAATTATCTCGTTTTTCGCAATTTTTTCGATCCGCGTTTGCAATTATCGGTCGTTTTTTCGCAATTTTTGTCGATTTTCGTTCGGACATTTTCCGATTAAATTACTTCTTGTGCTATTGCTCATTTTGCGCATTTATTGGTTTGGCTTTCGTATACTTGGGAATCGATATTATCTTTTTTTTTCGTTTTCGTAACCGATTCCAAATATATTTGTTGCCAGCCTTTATTGCTATTGGTTTGGCTTTCGTATATTTGGGAATCGACATTTATTTTTTCGTTTTCATTATCGATTCTTGATATATCTGTTGCCAACCGTTATAGTCTTTCTTTCGGAAATTTAATTTAACCAACGCAAAATGAGCAAGCCAAAGCCAACTCTCGCAAACCTGTCTCCCAGTAAGGAGTTGACGGACTTAAAATCGTTAAGACGTCAAAGAACGGTTGCGAAAAGTAGTATTTTGCGCATTAAAACGGGCCTTCTCGAAAAGACTATGTCTTTAGATCCAATAGAATTGGAATGTCGTCTCGATATATTAAATTCACACAGTGAAAAATTAATGAAGTGCCAATCAAAGATTGAAGAAATAGATGAAGACGACATGGCCCGAGGGAGTTAGAGGACATCATCGTTGAAACGAAGTCCATAATAAAGTCAATTTTAGCAAAAATAAAAATTCACTTGCCGAAACATCTTTCGTAGCTTCTCACAGCTCAAGGCTCCCTAAAATGAATTTGCCGAAATTCAAGGGAGAATATTCCGAATTCAAAAATTTTATGAGTTTGTTCGAGAGCTTGGTTCATAACGATCCAAATATCCCAGATATTGAAAAATTTAACCATTTGGTTAATTGTCTGTCTGGAGAGGCTTTGGGAACAGTTAAAGCGTTTCAGATGTCGGATGAAAATTATCCGAAGGCGTTGGCAAGTCTCGAAAAAGTTTATGATAATAAATGTCTGATATTTTTCAATACAATATCTAAACTTTTTGAGCTGCCAACAATCCCAAAGCCTTCTGCGCCTTCCTTGCGTTCAATGATAGACGAAGTGTCAGCGGTATATGTATGATTCATTGCTATCGCTGGGCGATGAAAAACAAATAACGAACGCAATAATCATACATTTAGTAATGACAAAGGTTGACCCTGTCACCCGATCCAAATGGGAAGAAGCGCTGAACTATGACAAACTGCCACTGTGGAAGGAATGTGAAGCCACTCTAAATCGAAGATACCAGCAACTATCAGCGGAAGGAGCATCCCACTCAAGGACGAAGCCCATACCAACAGGCAGTACGAGTCATGGAAAGCAACAACAAATGGATAGGACCAAATCGGCGCTAGTTGCAGCAAATACGAGGCAGCCTCTTTGCCAACAATGCAAATCGAGGGATCACCATCTAACTGCCTGCCCTACTTTCAAGGCTCTTCCGGTGCAACAGAGGTTCGAGTTCGTCAAATCGGTACCCTTATGCATAAATTGCTTGCGTAAGGGACATACCGTTTCCAAGTGCAGAGCGGATCGATGTCGTGTGTGCAATCGATCGCATCACACACTGTTGCACCAATATCCAGTCTCTTTCCCCGCTGCACCTCATCCGCAACCATCAACCACACATGCCATGCATACAGCCAGTATGCCGGATCGGGTCATGTTGGCAACAGCAGTAATTCTAGTGAGGACCAGCTGCGGAGATTACCTGCCTGCGAGAGCCTTGCTGGACTCAGGCTCCCAGGTTAACTTTATGACGGAGGACTTGGCACAAAAGTTGCGGATTCGACGTCAGCACAAAACCTTAAGCGTAATTGGAATTGGCAATTCCAATACAAAAGTGGGGTCAAAACTAAGCGCGTTTGTCAAGTCGCGGTTAAATAATTTTGAATTTTCGGCGGAATTCTGGGTAATGCGATGCATTTCGGCAAATCATCCTGACCATAACATCAATGTTAATGGCTGGAAAATTCCGCACAATATTGAATTGGCGGACCCAGAATTCCATAAATCTAAAAGTGGATATCCTATTGGGTGCTGAAACATTTTTCGACCTTTTAGCTGTTGGCCAAATTAAAAATGGTCCTAACCAACCAACACTTCAAAAACCCTTTTAGGATGGATAGTATCTGGCAAATACGCCAGTAATATAAGTTCTCCTCCCAGATTACATAGCACATTATGCCAAGCTGAAGAAGACTTAACGTCAATAGATTCAGTAGTTCAAAGGTTTTGGGCTCTAGAAGAATTACCTTCAGAATCGAATGGCATTAAATTCACACAAGAGCAACAAGAGTGTGAAAAATTTTTCGTAAATACAACTCAAGTATTGCCTTCAGGACGGCTTCAAGTAAGAATGCCTTTTAAAGCTGACCGTAAGTTACTCGGTCACTCCTATGAAACCGCAGTTCGGCGGTTTCAGGCCCTGGAGAGAAGGACATTAAAAGATCCAGAACTTCGTAAAATGTATCTGGACTTTATGAATGAATATAGAGCATTGGGTCACATGAGCCCAACGAACAATAAGATCCCGAGTGAGCCACACTACTTCATTCCGCATCAATGCGTTTTAAGGCCCGAGAGCACAACAACCAAATTACGTGTTGTATTTGATGCCTCGAGTCGATCTTCAACTCAAATAGCGTTGAATGAACTTTTGATGGTAGGTCCAACCATCCAAGAAGAGTTATACTCAACTCTTCTTCGTTTTCGCTTACATAAGTATGCACTAACAGCGGACATTACTAAAATGTATCGTCAAATAATTATGCATGAAGAAGACAGAAATTGTCAACTCATTGTGTGGAGAGAGCATCCTTCTGAGCAAATTCAAATTTTTCGTCTTAACACCGTAACATACGGCACTGCGCCTGCTCCATTTCTCGCAACACGGTGTTTGCAAATGCTCAGTGATGCCAATACAATGAAATATCCACTCGGTTCATTGGCCATCAAAAAGAGACTTTTATGTTGATGATTTATTAACAGGGTCCGAAAATTTTGAGTCTCTAGATCTTTTGAGAAGTGAGGTAAATAAAATATTAAACTCGGCAGGATTCACCTTAACGAAGTGGTTTTCGAACCACCCTAAATTTTTCGACAGTGATTGCACTGAAAGTCATTAAGCTTCAATGACAAAAGTTCCACTAAAACGTTAGGAATCCATTGGTTGCCGAAAGAGGATTTGTTTCGCTTTGTTTTAGATGACAATTTTAATGATCTGCGAGCTACTAAAAGAAATATATTGTCAGTTTCTGCTCGCCTTTTTGATCCTCTTGATTACTAGCCCCACTAGTTACCAAAGCGAAAATCTTATTGCAAGAGCTTTGGATCCAAAAACTAGATTGGGATGAGTCGATTCCATTGCGCCTTGACACTAGCTGGCAGAACTTTAAAGCCAACCTAATGCAGCTCTCATCGATAAGCATTCCTCGTTACGTAAACGTTGAGTCGAGTGCCATCTGCCAAATATCGGGTGATTTTTTTGAGGTTAGGATTTTCATGCATTAGTATTTGACAGATCACGTGGGATTTCAGACATGGTGTCAAAGAGAAAGATGCTCAGTATGCTTTGACATTTCATCATGAATAGACTTACTAACGAGCAACGCTTGCAAATCATTGAATTTTATTACCAAAATCGGTGTTCGGTTCGAAATGTGTTTCGCGCTTTACGTCGATTTATGGTCTACATAATCGACCAAGTGAGCAAACAATTAATGCGATTGTGACCAAGTTTCGCACTCAGTTGCTTTATTGGACATTAAACCAACCACACGAATGCGTACGGTGCGTACAGAAGAGAATATTGCGTCTGTTTCTGAGGTGTGGCTGAAGACCGTGAAATGTCGATTCGTCGCCGTTCACGCAGCAATTGGGTTTGTGTTATTCGACCACATGGAAGATTTTGCACGCAAAGATCTTGGTGTAAAACCGTATAAAATACAGCTCGTGCAAGAACTGAAGCCGAACGATCTGCCACAACGTCGAATTTTCAGTGAATGGGCCCTAGAAAAGTTGGCAGAAAATCCGCTTTTTTATCGACAAATTTTGTTCAGCGATGAGGCTCATTTCTGGTTGAATGGCTACGTAAATAATCAAAATTGCCACATTTGGGGTGAAGAGCAACCAGAAGCCGTTCAAGAACTGCCCATGCATCCCGAAAAATGCACTGTTTGGTGTGGTTTGTACGCTGGTGGAATCATTGGACCGTATTTTTTCAAAGATGCTGTTGGACGCAACGTTACGGTGAATGGTGATCGCTATCGTTCGATGCTAACAAACTTTTTGTTGCCAAAAATGGAAGAACTGAACTTGGTTGACATGTGGTTTCAACAAGATGGCGCTACACTTCGGAGAACAATTCATCTCAAGAAATGGACCCGTAAGTTGGCCACCAAGATCATGCGATTTAACGCCTTTAGACTATTTTTTGTGGGGCTACGTCAAGTCTAAAGTCTACAGAAATAAGCCAGCAACTATTCCAGCTTTGGAAGACAACATTTCCGAAGAAATTCGGGCTATTCCGGCCGAAATGCTCGAAAAAGTTGCCCAAAATTGGACTTTCCGAATGGACCACCTAAGACGCAGCCGGGGTCAACATTTAAATGAAATTATCTTCAAAAAGTAAATGTCATGAACCAATCTAACGTTTCAAATAAAGAACCGATGAGATTTTGCAAATTTTATGCGTTTTTTTTTTAAAAAAAGTTATCAAGCTCTTAAAAAATCACCCGATACATGGCTTCTCCGACGCCTCAATAAGGGCGTACGGATGCTGCATATACATACGAAGCCAATCTGCTAGTGGTATTAAATGCATGCTGCTTACTGCAAAGTCTAGAGTGGCTCCGCTGAAGACCAAATCTCTTCCGCGTCTTGAGCTCTCGGCAGCACATCTTCTTTCGAAATTATGGTCAAGAGTTGCGCCTATGTTGAGTCGACATTTCGAAAATATTACATTTTGGACAGACTCTGAAATCGTTTTACATTGGATTAAAACACATCCATCTTCACTACAAACCTTCGTCGCAAACAGAGTGTCCGAAATTCAAGAGTTGACTGACAAAGTACATTGGCGACATATGCCAACGAAACAAAATCCCGCGGATCAAGTGTCTCGGGGTTGTAACGTGGACGAATTGAATAATTCGATATGGTTTGGCGGTCCACAGTTCCTCCTAGAAGACCCTGCATTATGGCCAATTAATAACCACTTCCAGCTCTCACCAGAAGACGAAGCATTAGAGAAGAAGAAAAATACATTTACATTAATTTCGACTGCTGAGAAAAACTCAATATTGGACCTTATTGAAAAATTCTCTTCTCATAAAAAATTGCTTCGTGTGGTCGCATATATATTACGATGGATCAGGCGACCACCAAAATCCTCCAGAGGCCAAGATCTGACTTCAGAAGAGCTAAACTTGAGCTTTCTAAAAATTGCACAGGTGGTCCAACATTCAGAATTTTCGGATGTTATTCAAAAATTGCATAAAGGTACCACCCTACCCGCAAACTTGCAAAAACTCAACCCGTTTTTGCATGAATACTCGGATAAGACGCTGTCGTTCAAATTAATCCGAGTAGGAGGTCGCTTATTAAATGCACCTCTCCCATACGATGCCAAATTTCCGCTTTTATTAAATAAAAGTTCGCACTTCGTTACAACGTATTTACGGTTCCTGCACATTCGAAATCACCACGCTGGGGCTAAAGCGTTGGTAGCGCTTCTTCGAGAACGCATATGGCTAATTAATGCCCGAGAAGCTTGCAGTAGAACCGTAAGAAACTGTATACATTGTTTTCATTACAAGCCGAAGTTGCAAAACCAAATAATGGGAAATTTGCCAGTCGAAAGACTTCGAGCACTACGGCCCTTTCTTATATGTGGCGTAGATTTTTGTGGTCCGATATACACAACGTTAAAAATACGCGGTCGACCACCCGTAAAAACATATATTGCAGTTTTCGTTTGCTTTACTTCAAAAGCAGTACATTTAGAATTAGTTTCGGACCTATCTTCTAATTCATTTATTTTCGCCCTAAAAAGGTTCATTGGACGCCGAGGAATCCCGACGAAGATATTCAGCGACAACGCCACCAATTTCGTCGGCGCCGATCGCAAGCTGCGCGAATTGAAGGAGGCGTTTCTGGCAATGGGTCCAGAACTGAAGAGATTCGCAGCAGACGAAGGGTGCAGCTTCATCTTTATACCACCGCGGGCGCCGCACTTCGGCGGATTATGGGAAGCCGCGGTGAAGTCCGCCAAACACCACATCGTTCGGGTAACCGGCAGCGCGCTACTCACAGCAGAGGAGTTAGCAACAGTGTTGGCCGAAGTGGAGGCCATCCTCAACTCTCGCCCCCTAGTACCTCTGAGCCAAGATCCCAACGACGGCGAGGCGTTAACACCAGCGCATCTATTAATAGGATGCTCCCTGCGGGCATTACCCCCAGAGAAGGTGCCAGTGGACCCAGTTCGTTGTTGCGAGAGATGGCAACTTGTTTGCTGTCTCAAGCAACAGTTCTGGCGACAGTGGTCCAAAGTATACCTGACGGGCCTTCAGGAGCGCAACAAGTGGCTTGCAGCTCAACGACCTCGTTCTCGTCCACGAGGACAACGTGCCGCCGCAGCAGTGGGTACTAGGGCGCGTCGTCGCAAGTCGAAGGGCAAGACGGCAAGGTGCGAGTCGCAGAAGTAGCAACCAAGACGGGCACGATTAAGCGCCCCATCCACAAACTGGCTGTCCTTCCACTGGATATTGAAGGAATCTGATCCTGTCAAGGTGGCCGGTGTTGCGTCAAGCGACAAATTTATACCTAAAATAAAAATAATATATGAATTGTAGAAAATGAATTATAAAAAATTATAAATATTGAATTATATTAGTATTGTATACTTACCCTAATAATAATGTTATATATACTTTACCTTAATCTATTACTATAAGTTAACAAAATGAACTACTCACCTCTTTTTGTACATACCTGTATACTTCCATTCCAACTGTTTTTTCCCGTTAGCTTTAAGATTTAGGCTAAGTCATCTAGTTGCTAAAATAAAGAAAGGAATTGTAATTGAACCTTATAACCGAACGCACGCGTCTTTTATCTTTTTCGCAAATATACAATTTTCGTGACAGGCAGTTAGGGTTCAAGTTAATTCGCGCATTCCCAGTGTATATTTTCGCTTCTCAAAAACGCTTGAGAATTTTCAACAATAGTGAATCGGGGACGATTCATTTTAAGAAGGGGAGAGTTAATGACAGCCTCCGCATAGCAATCTTCCCATAATTTTGAACATTTTAATATTGACAAATATTTTAAATCAACAAGAACTATGTTGCAGCTTTTGTCGCTTCTTCCTGTGTTTTGCGAGTTTGCGGGGTTCTGTTCTAGAAAGATATCAGAAATTGTTCAATTTATGATTTTTAGCTTTTGCCATCGTCGCGAAAAGACGCTTGCAGGCAAAGGCATGCTAGGGGAGATGACACCATTTGCTTTTATGAATGAAGCGAGATTGGGTGTTGAAAGTGCGCTTGCACTCATGAATGAAAATGTTGTTGTTATGTGTTTTTCTACAAATTTGGGCGCCGACTATTTGGCTGCCATGCCAAATGTGACGGCGCTGATGCTATTTGAAACCATTGCTGTTTTTGTAGAACAAGATTTGTAAATTTTGCGGGTGACATATCTACATGTGAACTATGTATGTTGTCTATGCATTATTTGAGTGGGAATGTCATACGCACATATTTACATGTGTACGCATATAAGTATGTATGATGCTGTTTGAAACGTTTGCAGGTTTGTGTATGCATTATTTGTGTGCCAATGTCATACGTCATTTATGGACGAACATAAGTATGAGCAGCGCGCATTATTACTGATAAGTGACAATGTGATTTGAATTCGCGAAAGCGAACATAAGCACATATGGTCATGATATATAACACTATGTTCGAACTGACAACGAAAACATGTTTTCATGGGAAAAACGGGTTTTCGCACGAAAACTTGTGTTTTCGTCCATGTAAAATCTGTCAAACGAAAACACAGTTTTCGCTGAAAACTACTTGAAAACTTACATTCCACTCATTATAATCGGTGCCTGCTCTAATTTAATCGATGTTTTTGGAAGACATATTTTGCCGGCCCTAAATTGTCACTTGATATTTGTTTACATTCCATATACAAATCATATTATGGGGATTTTTGCTTTTGCAAAACCTTGCACGGTGCAGAAATTGCAGAACACACGCACAAAATTATTTGCAATGGCTGTAAAATATGTCAGACCAAAACCCATGTTTATTTTCGTGCCGTCATATATCACTAGATTCTGCAATGGGTGCTCTCTTGGCCTTGCATATTTCGGTATAAGATTTTTGCATTTTGTATCATCGTGCAATCTTTCAATAGCAAGAGAATGCCGCTTTCAATAGTTGTCAGTGAAAACTCATCGAAAACACACATTGTCGGTCCGAACGACTTAGATTCCACAACATACAAATGTGTTTTCAAAATGTTTTCAATGTCGGTCCGAACATAGATAGTAATACATGTGAATTTAAGTTTTGAATGATAAAATATTCGATTTATGTACATTTATCACAATTGTAATACGAGTATATCGAATTTTTTAAATATATTATTATAGTTTGTTATGTGTGTACATATGTAATAAAGTATACACATAAGTATGAATATATCAAATACTAATAATCAAAAAATAGGCCTCATTTTCGCATTAACTACGAATATTGCTTTGAAAAAGTAATTTATTTCAAATGTATTCTATTGCATCTGTATTCGTAAATATGCACAAAACGAATTCATTTGAATACATATGTTAGCATATAAACGTATAAAAATATAAACAAACGAGCTAATATACGTCTGTAACAGCAATATATAATTCTGAGCATGATTTTTATTCAATGCTCAGCTCTGTTCAAGATTTCTCCTGCCGAGCTGGCAGTGGTTAAACTCCCTCATCTCGACCAAGTTAGCCGAAAATATTTTTTACGTTTTCCGCACCGTGAACCTTCTCTATGATAAACGTTCTCTGTCATAAAGCCAATCACCATATACAAATGGAATGATGACATACGTATCCGTTCGTTCGAAATGTTATTCGAATGAAAAATGTCAACCGTAGTAAATAAATTTATGAAAATGTGAGTAATTTTTTTTTAATTTTATACTTTTTTATAATTTTTAATAATAAAGAACAGAAACAATCAATGAATGGAATACCTCAATAAAGACAAAAAAAATGAATATACATACTTATATTAACAAATTTTTTGTATTTCAGTTTACATTAAAAAAATTATTTACAAGGTTAAAGCCATAAACATTTTCAAATTAAATTTAATAAAGAACACTTTATTTGGTCTGTTATCGTTTGGCCGATTGCGGTGAGGCGGTTCGGGTTATAATGCACGATGAAGACAGACAGGATAGCGGGGAGCATCTAAGGACAGTAAAAGAAAATAGTCACAATAATATAATTAATTTAAATAAACAACAACTTCAATAATAGTCTGTATAAATTATAAATTATAATTTGTTGAAGTTGTTGTTGTGTTGAACTCATTGAACCAGGTACAAACACGGAATAACGAAATAATGACACATGTTTCCTTCAATGATCAGTTGAACAAATTAAGGTTCTTAAGAAAAAATTCAAAAATGAGTCAATCATACTTGCAATTTAGCTACGTAGAACATAGTTATTTACCGATTTCAAATTATTCATTCCAATGCCAAACAGAAATAATATATTGTATAAGTTAAAAAGCTAAAAGCTTAGTGAAAATTTTATTTTTAAAACAATTGTATATTCAAATATAATAACAAAAAAATTGCTTAAAAATGCAAAAATGTAATGATAAAATGGTTCAAAACTGCGATAAAGGAAAATTTATAATATAAAAAAATTATATAATAAGTTTTTCTAATTGTAAAATCGAAATAAAAAAAGAGATCATATGAAAATTGTTAACAAATGAGTTTTATGAAAAATATCTATACTGAATAAAAACAATATTTTGAACTTAAAGAATTTAAATATCATAAGTATATGTATTTCATATGACATACATGTTATTTTAATAGTAATTATAATAATAGCAAATCACTTTAATGTCGAGCTAAAGTGAAAAAGCGAAACATCCCCTAACCAGGGTTGTGCGCTGGGTTTGGGAACCGAAACGTAAAAAACCCCTACCAATGGAAATGTTTTGAATTATGAGTTGCAGACATGCACTTGCAATGTACAGTCCCTTAATAGGGAAAGTGCCGCTGCCCAGCTGGTTAATGTCCTCCTTAGAGTAAAGGCTGGTATCACCGCCGTCCACGAAATGCGATGGATGCGAAAAGGACTGAGGCTTGTAGGTCTTTTTGGCATTTACTACAGTGGCCATATAAAGAAGCACAAATTCTGAGTGGGATTCGTGGTGGGATACTCCGTCGCCGAGTACAGTCATTCACTCCGGTGGATGAACGTCGAATCACAATCCACATCAAAGCGAAGTTCTTCAACATATCGCTGATCTGCTCCCACGCCCCGACGGAAGAGAAGGACGATGTGGCCAAAGATGCCTTTTATGAGCGCTAGGAACGCGCTTATGAGAGCTGCCCCCGCCACGATGTCAAACTCGTGCTTGACGACTTTAACGCCAGGGTGGCCAAAGAAGGTGTGTTTGGCACTACGGTCTGTAAATTCAGCCTCCATGATAAAACATCCCCAAATGGGTTGAGGTTGATTGACTTCAGCGGGGCCCGAAATATGGTAGATACCAGCATAAGAAAATTTATTGCGCTACCTGGGTTTCTCCGGATTGAAAAACCCCCAAACAGATGGATCATGTTGTAGTAGACGGAAGAAACGACTTTAGTGTCTTAGACGCTCCAAGCCGCTTGCAGCCAATATTCGCACCCGCCTCTGTGCAGCAAAAAACGCACATCAACAATTACTACAAAGACTCAATCACAACAGATGGCCGAACGATTTTCTATTCAACTTGCACTCCTGCTGTCTAAGAGCATTCTACAACAACTCGGTATAAGGGAACTGTGGAAGGACATTTCAAACTTCTAACGTACAGCTGCAAGTGAAACCATTGGTTTTCGGAAAAGGCAACATAAAAGCTGGTACGAAGAGGAGTGCAGTGTTGCAGTGGAGGTGAAACAGACTGCCTAGCTCTCAACGTT